>NC_084638.1:17105552-17215552 GCF_033978795.1 Nerophis ophidion
TCAATAGCTACAGCCCATTATTTCCTGTACGATTTAATATTTAGCATGTAGGAGTTAAAATGTGTTTTGTTTGTGTCCTGTAGACATCCATCAGCTGATTGAACACCAAGAAGAATGTCTCCCTCATCTGCAGGGGGACAGTTTCACTTTAGAGGATCCACAGCCCTCACATTTTAAAGAGGAAGAGGGGGGAGAGTGTCCTGTAGGGCAGGAGGAGGGGGATCTCAGCAAGTTTCCACTGACTGTTGTCTTTGTTAAGACTGAAGAGCATGAAGACAAACCACCTGAGTCCTCACAGCGTCATCACAGTCCAAGTAAGCACAACATTCACATATCATCTAATACAGAGGTCACCAACCTTTTGAAACCAATAACTACTTCTTGGGTACTGCATAATGCGAAGGGCTACCAGTTTGATACACACTTGAATAAATTGCCAGAAATAGCCAATTTGCTCAATATACCTTTAATAAATAAATCTATATATACAAAAAAATGGGTATTTCTGTCTGTCATTCCGTCGTACATTTTTTTTTCTTTTACGGAAGGTTTTTTTGTAGAGGATAAATGAGAAAAAAAACACTTACTTGAACGGTTAAAAAGAGGAGAAAACACGAAAAAAAATAAAATAAAATGTTGAAACATAGTATATGTTCAATTTCGACTCTTTAAAATTTAAAATTCAACCGAAAAAAATGAAGAGAAAAACTAGCTAATTCGAATCTTTTTGAAAAAAAAAAAAAGAATAATTTATGGAACATTATTAGTAATTTTTCCTGATTAAGATTCATTTTAGAATTTTGATGACATGTTTTAAATAGGTTAAAATCCAATCTGCACTTTGTTATAATATATAACAAATTGGACCAAGCTATATTTCTAACAAAGACAAATAATTTCTTCTAGATTTTCCAGAACAAAAATGTTAAAAGAAATTTAAAAGACTTTGAAATAGGATTTAAATTTGATTCTACAGATTTTTTAAAATTTGCCAGAATTATTTTTTTGAATTTCTATCATAATAAGTTTGAAGAAATATTTTACAAATATTCTTCGTCAAAAAAACAGAAGCTAAAATTAAGAATTAAATAAAAATGTATTTATTATTCTTTACAATAAAAAAATAAATCTACTTGAACATTGATTTAAATTGTCAGGAAAGAAGAGGAAGGAATTGAAAAGGTAAAAAGGTATTTGTGTTTAAAAATCCTAAAATCATTTTTGAGGTTGTATTTTTTCTCAAAAATTGTCTTTCTGAAAGTTATAAGAAGCAAAGTAAAAAAATAAATGAATTTATTTAAACAAGTGAAGACCAAGTCTTTAAAATATTTTCTTGGATTTTCAAATTCTATTTCAGTTTTGTCTCTCTTTGAATTAAAAATGTTGAGCAAAGCAAGACCAGCTTGCTAGTAAATAAATAAAAATTAAAAAATAGAGGCAGCTCACTGGTAAGTGCTGCTATTTGAGCTATTTTTAGAACAGGCCAGCGGGCGTCTCATCTGGTCCTTACGGGCTACCTGGTGCCCACGGGCACCGCGTTGGTGACCCCTGGTCTAATACAATGTTTGTGACACATGTTTATGTGGGGGCCACATTTATGACTAAAGATGAAGATAAACTTGCTTTTTAACACCACCATTTAAAAATGAATGCTAATCAATCATCAACAATGTAATTGCTGGGGTGTAACCATGTGACCTAGAGGCCGTCCTCCTTACCTCACGTGGTCAAATGAAGGCAAACATTCAATATGGCTACTGTTTATTTACCTTAGCAGCACATATGTCAGCATATTTCAAAGGTTTAGTGGTGAAGATTAGGGATGTATTTGTGTATACGTGTATTTGTATTGAACCATTTCGGTACGGGGGTTTCGGTTCGGTTCGGAGGTGTACCGAACGAGTTTCCACACGAACATAATAAACTAAAGTCTTAACAAGCTGCTCCGCTTCGTTCTGCCTGTCTCTGTCAGTACTCTACACAGCACCCAGCATTGTCCCACCCACACAACCATCTGATTGGTTACAGACAGAGCGGTTACAGCCAATCAGCAGTGCATATTCAGAGCAGTAACAGCCAATCAGCAGTGTGTATTCAGAGCGCAAGGAGTCAGTGCTCCACCGTCCTCATGAGCATGTAGGTGTTTAGCAGGTAACCATTAGGCAGCGGACTATCCCAAAATTATAATAAACACCTCCCAGTCAACTACAAACCCTGTTTCCATATGATTATGGAAATTGTGTAAGATGTCAATATAAATGGAATACAATGATTTACAAATCATTTTCAACCCATATTCAGTTGAATATGCTACAAAGACAACATATTTGATGTTCAAACTGATAAACATTTTTTTGTTTTCGTAAATAATCATTAACTTTAGAATTTGATGCCAGCAACACGTGACAAAGAAGTTGGGAAAGGTGGCAATAAATACTGATAAAGTTGAGGAATGCTCATCAAACACTTATATGGAACATTCCACGGGTGTGCAGGGTAATTGGGAACAGGTGGGTGCCATGATTGGGTATAAAAGCAGCTTCCATGAAGTGCTAAGTAATTTACAAACAAGGATGGGGTGAGGGTCACCACTTTGTAAGCAAATTGTCGAACAGTTTTAGAACAATATTTTGTTTACGAGCTATTGCAAGGAATTTAGGGATTTTACCATCTACGGTCTGTAAAATCATCAAAAAGTTCAGAGAATCTGGAGAAATCACTGCACGTAAGCGATGATATTACGGACCTTTGATCCCTCAGGCGATACTGCATTAAAATCCAACATCAGTGTGTAAAGGATATCACCACATGTGCTCAGGAACACTTCATAAAACCACTGTCAGTAACTACAGTTGGTCGCTACATCTGTAAGTGCAAGTTAAAACTCTACTATGCAGAGCCAAACCCATTTATCAACAACATCCTGAAACGTCGCCGGCTTGGCTGGACCCGAGCTCACCTAAGATGGACTGATGCAAAGTGGAAAAGTGTTCTGTGGTTTGACGAGTCCACATTTCAAATTATATTTGGAAACAGAGGACGTGGTGTCTTCCAGAACAAAGAGGAAAATAACCATTCAGATTGTTGTAGGTGCAAAGTTCAAAAGCCGGCATCTGTGATGGTATGGGGGTGCATTAGTGCCCAAGGCATGGGTAACTTACACATCTGTGAAGGCACCATTAATGCTGACAGGTCCATACAGGTTTTGGAGCAACATATGTTGTCATCCAAGCAACGTTATCATGGACGCCCCTGCTTATTTCAGACAGACAAGTGTTACAACAGTGTGGCTTCGTAAAAAAAGAGTGCGGGTACTTTTCTGGCCCACCTGCGGTCCAGACCTGTCTCCTATCGAAAATGTGTGGCGCATTATGAAGCGTAAAATACGACAGCGGAGACCCTGGACTGTTGAACGACTGAAGCTCTACGTAAAACAAGAATGGGAAAGAATTCCACTTTCAAAGCTTCAACAATTAGTTTCCTCAGTTCCCAAATGTTTATTGAGTGTTGTTAAAAGAACAGGTGATGTAACACAGTGGTGAACATGTCCTTTCCCAACTACTTTGGCACGTGTTGCGGCCACAAAATTCTAAGATTATTATTTGTGAAAAAAAATAAAGTTTTTGAGTTTGAACATCAAATATCTTGTCTTTGTAGCATATTCAACAGAATATGGGTTGAAAAGGATTTGCAAATCATTGTATTCCGTTTATATTTACATCTAACACAATTTCCCAACTCATATGGAAACGGTGTTTGTACTAGTAACATCACTATGAGCCCGTGGACGTTCTAGAAACAAACAGCAGCTCAGCTCGCTCGCAGTCCTGGCTTGAGGTAAAGGCTAATTAGCTTTTAACGTTAGCGCATTTTGCGGTGTGTGTGTGTTTTACAAACAGCAAAGCCCTGTCTGGTATTTCACTTTTCCTTATGTTAAAGGAAGAATTTCTGTCTCCGATAGTTGATATAATAATGAGTTTTTTAGGTAGTTCCAAGATGGCGCCTGTATGGGCTTTGGTCTGCCGTCTCTCGCTGTCAGCTCTGTTCGTTTTTGTGTTGTTTGCGTCTATTTTCGTCTCTGTCGGCTCACTGCTTATGTATGACGGAGAAGGCCCAGCAAAGGATGTACTACCTGAGGAAACTTAAGGTGCCGACCAAGATGCTGGTGCAGTTTTTTTCAGCCATCATTGAGTCCATCCTCACCTCCTCCATCAGCGTGTGGTTGCCAGGCGCCACAGTCCAGGACAAGCATAGACTGCAGCGCATCGTACGTGCTGCTGAGAAGGTGATTGGCTGCAAGCTCCCATCCCTCCAGGACCAGGAGGCGTGTGGGTCGGATCACAGCTGTCTCTTCTCACCCTGGACACAAACTATTCTCCCCTCTCCCCTCAGGCAGGAGACAACGGTCCATCCAGACCCACCCCTCCTGCCACCTGAACAGTTTTTTCCCCTCGGCCATCAGACCCATGAACAAGAACAAGATCTGATAGCTCACTTAGAGCTCATCTTATTACCTATTCTGTCTTATATGTATTTTATGTTGCACAATTGCACCAAGAAAAATTCCTAGTTTGTGAACCCGTTCTCAAACAATGGCAATAAAAACTATTCTGATTCTGACCGCCAAACACTGTTGAATCTTTGCCCCTCTCCCACTGATATGATCAACTTCGACATTGGTTTTTCAACGTCCCAGTCAGCTTTTTCACCTGGCCGGATTCCTGCTTTCCTTTCCCGTCTCCTGGCTCCTCTCCCCCAGCGGAAGTGACTCCGGCGTCGCGGTAAACGTGGCGGCCAGCTGGTGAAAGTTAGGGCACTCCTGGCCTGGCTTCTGTGTGACGGAAACATTTCTGAGAGCCAGTGAGTCCGCCCCTCTTAAAGAACTTCTGCCTCGGGAGTGTTCCTACTTTAATTCTCCGCGGTCGTCCGGCCGAAAAGGAGGAGGATTAGCAGTGGTCTTTAAAAATGACTTTAAATGCCGTCAGATCCGCCTGCAATCCTCCTTTTCAAGCTTTGAACTGTGCATGTTTGAACTGGGTCTTTCTGATGTCGTCCTGTGTGCCGTCGTCCATCTACCACCCAGGTACCTCAAAGACTTTATAGCTGACTTTTCTGAATTTCTGGCTGAAATCCTGCCTAAATATAATCTTGTCCTTATTGCTGGTGATTTTAATACTCACACTTGAGCCCAGACGAGTCGCTTTCCAGGAGCTTCCTGAATGTAATTGACTCATTTAACTTTGTACAGTCTGTGTGTGGTTCCACACATGAACGCAGGTATAAACTCCATTTAGTGCTCTCGTATGGTTTGCGTGTTTTTAATTTGGACATTTGCAACGCTGTGTTCTCTGATCATATTCAAATCCTGTTTGATATTCCCACTCAGTGTCCGGTTACATTTTGTGCTCCGGCTCAACGCTCTCGCATGTTTAATTCTTCTTCTCCTGCTCTGTTTTCTCTTCCATTTTTTAGACTCTTTGTGATGATAATTCTGCAGCCTCTGTATGTCTGAATACTGAAGAGATGGTTTCTGGGTTCAACTCTTATTTGTTTACAAACACTAGACACGATCGCTCCTTTCAAGTGCCGCCGCTCTAAAGCCACGCCTCAGCCCTGGTTGAATAATGTCACTCGTGCAGCCAGGCGCAGGTGTAGGATAGCAGAGAGAAAATGGAAAAAAGACAGGCTGCATGTGTCTTTTGCCATTTTTAAAGAAAGCCTGCTTTCCTTTCAGATCAATGTAAAAGCAGAGATGAATATATGTCTATCTCAGATTATATTTTCTAACTGTAACAACCCCAGAGCTCTGTTCAAGACCATTAACATTGTCATTGATGCTCCCAAATGTGATGGTTTTGATGCTTCTTCTGAATTCTATGAAAGTTGTCTCCACTTTTTCACTGACAAAATTGTGTCAACTAGAGCCAGTTTATCTCAGCCTTCCTATGACCTTTCTATTCCTCTGCACTTCTCTTCTATTTTCCATCAGTTTGAGCCGGTGTCCTTTTCCTTTCTAAAAGACCCGGTTAGTCATATGAAGCCCTCTGGTTCTCCTGCAGATGCCCTCCCACCTCGCCTGTTTAAGGAGGTACTTGCTACTATTGGATCAAGTGTCCTTAACATTATCAATAGTAGCCTCTTTTCTGGAATGGTACCAGCAGAGTTTAAACATGCACCCCTCTCTCCTCTCCAATCTCAGACGTATCTCTAATCTTCCATACATTTCCAAAATACTGGAGAAGGTTGTCTACAGTCAGTTGTTGCCCTTTTTAGAGCATAATGGTATCACTGAGCTGTTCCAGTCCGGTTTTAAAGCCCTCCACAGCACAGAGTCAGCGCTTCTAAAAGTGTCTAACGATATCCTATCTGTCTGTTGCGTTCGACACTGTCGACCACGCCACCTTAATCACTCGTCTTGAGAACTGTGTGGGCATTAAGGACGCCACCCTCAACTGGTTCCGGTCATACCTGACTGACAGGAGTTTTTGTGTAAAAATAGACAACTTTTTGTCTTCCATAGCTCCTCTACCACATGGGGTCCTCCAGGGCTCAATCCTTGACCCTCTTCTATTTGCGCTTTACCTTCGCCCCCTTGGTTCTTTTTTCAGGAAGCACAGTATTGCATTTAATTTTTATGCTGATGACTGCCTGATCTACTTCCTCATGGCACAAAATAACACGGTCCAACGTCTCATTGACTGCCTGCACGACATTAAAGCCTGGCTTTCAGTTAACTTCCTGAGACTAAATGAAAACAAAACAGAACTTTTGTTGTTTAGTCCAAGTCGCTCTCCCTCCCCTCTGCACTTACGACTACTGTACGTAGGCATTTATCTCGACTCGTCTTGACTACTGCACCGCCCTGTACGTAGGCATTAGCTAGGCCTCCTTCGCCTTCCTGCAGCTCGTGCAGAACTTTGCTGCTCGTCTGCTAACACAGACCCGCAGGTGTGAGCACATCACCCCTATTCTAGCGTCCCTTCACTGGCTCCCTGGGCTCTTCCAAATCAATTATACTACTATAACTATTATTTGTTTTCAAATGTCTAAACAACCTCGCTCCAACATATATCTCCGACCTCCTTCGGCCTTGCCACCCCCCCCCCCCCCCAACCCTAAGATCGAGGGGGCAGTAACGTCAGCTGCTGTTGACGGTCACCGACACAAGGCTAAAACTTAGAGGTGACAGAGCTTTCGCCGCTGCTACTCGCAAGCTCTGGAACAACTTACCTTTGAGTGTTAGACAGGCCTCCTCTCTTCCTGTTTTTAAAACACTCTTAAAAACACGCTTTTATTCCATGGCCTTTAACATTCTGTGATCTCCATTCTGCTATGGCATCCCATTATGCACCTGCTGTGAACCTGTTTCTAAGTTTTATTTATTTATTTATTTTTTATCGTGCTTTGTTTGTGTTATGTTGTGTTTGCTAGTTTCCCTTGTGTTATCTTTTAACCTGCCTATTGTATAGCACTTTGTGGTAAATATTAAATGTGCTTTATAAGTAAAGTTGATTTGATTTGATTTGAGCAAAGCTGAACTTTTGTAAAGAATGTTTGTGTTCTCCTGTACCGCAGACGTTGAAGAAGAACCTCTACCCCATGAGCAGGAGGAACCACAGTCCCCCCACATACACAAGGAAGAAGAGGCACCACATTACCAACACATTAAAGAGGGAAGAGAGGAGCCACAGCCTCCCCACATTAAAGAGGAGGACGAGACGCCACAGATCCATAATGTTAAACTGAAACTTCACATTAAAGGGCTAGCGGAGGGCCCACTGATCTTACATATCAAAAAGGAAGAGGATGATCCACTGACACCTCACATTAAAGAGGAAGAGGAGGACCCTCTGACCCCCTACTTTAAAGAGGAAGAGGAGGACCAAGAGCTGTTGCACATTAAAGAGGAAGAGGAGGAACACCACATCAGTCAGCCTAAATGGTTAGAGGAGTTCCCAGTGACTGGTGTCCCTGTGAAGAGTGAAGATGATGAGGTCAGAGGTGAAAGTGAGGAGAGGGGAGGGGGGGAGCCTCCAAGCAGCAGCTCAACACAACACATGACAACAGAAGCTGATGGAGACCACTGTGGAGGATCACAAGCAGACAAGCTCTTAGCTCCACTATCAGATAGTGAGGACACAACGTCACACTCTCCTGACACTGATGATGAAGACTCTAAAGATGATAAGACATGTCACACTGACAACACACACTTCACATGTTCTCACTGTGAAAAAACCTTTAAATACCATCATCTTCTGAAAACACACATGAGAAGACACACTGGAGAAAAAACATTTATATGTTCAATCTGTAGTAAAGGTTTTGTAGAAAGTCGGTATTTAAAAGTACACATGAGAACACACACTGGTGAAAAAACTTTTTCCTGTTCAATTTGTGGTAGAGGTTTTACACGAAGTCAATATTTGAAAGTACACATGAGGACACACACTGGTGAAAAACATTTTTCTTGCTCAGTATGTGGTAAAGGTTTTACACGAAGTCAATATTTGAAAGTACACATGAGAACACACACTGGTGAAAAACATTTTTCCTGTTCCATCTGTGGTAAAGGTTTTGTAGAAAGTCGCAATTTGAAAAGACACATGAGAACACACACGGGTGAAAAACCTTTTGTCTGTTCAATCTGTAGTAAAGGTTTTGTAGAAAGTCGCAATTTGAAAAGACACATGAGTACACACACGGGTGAAAAACCTTTTGTCTGTTCAATCTGTAGTAAAGGTTTTGTAGAAAGTCGCAATTTGAAAGTACACATGAGAACACACACTGGTGAAAAATATTTTGTCTGTTCAATCTGTGGTAAAGGTTTTACACAAAGTCAGAATTTAAAAGAACACATGAGAACACACACTGGTGAAAAACCTTTTGTCTGTTCAATCTGTGGTAAAGGTTTTAAAGAAAGTCGACATTTGAAAATACACATGAGAATACACACTGGTGAAAAACCTTTTGTCTGTTCAATCTGTGGTAAAGGTTTTAAACAAAGTCGACATTTAAAAATACACATGAGAATACACACTGGTGAAAAACCTTTTATCTGTTTAATCTGTGGCAAAAGTTTTGTACAAAGTCCCCATTTGAAAGTACACATGAGAACACACACTGGTGAAAAACCTTTTTCTTGCGCAGTATGTGGTAAAGGTTTTGTTCTAAGTAAACATTTGAAAGTACACATGAGAACACACACGGGTGAAAAACCTTTTGTCTGTTCAATCTGTGGTAAAGGTTTTACACAAAGTCAGAATTTAAAAGAACACATGATAAAACACACTGGTGAAAAACCTTTTTCCTGTTCAACCTGTGGTAAAGGTTTTACACAAAATCAGAATTTGAAAAAACACGCTAGAACACACCCTTGTTAAAAATCATATTCCTGTTTAATCTGCAACAGAAGTTTTTGTCATCGATCAAACCTTGTTAGACACATGAGAAGACACCCAGGAGAGAAAGTGTTGAGTTGCAGTGTGTGTGGTGAAATATTCTCTTCTAAGTACCAGTGTAAGAAACACAAGTGTGCTGGTGAGAAGAGCAGCAGCAAATGAAACTGCAGGATTTGAAACAGACTGTCAAGACTTTAATTTTGACTTTCTAACAACACCAGCACATATAACATATGTGACATTGTTGTTTGTGGAACAATCTGTTTAATATGCTTCTGCATTTATAGATTAGATATTGATATTAGTGCTTTTTTCAGTCAAGCATATGCATCAATATAGGTGAGAGTAAACAGTAAAATACATATTTTACATGCAATAAACATTTTGTGTGTATGTACACACACACACACACACACACACACATATATATATATGTGTATATATATACATCATTTATATATATAAAAAAAAAAAAAATATATATATATATATATAACTTCTAATTGTTAATAATCCCATAGATTAGCACCTTTATATGATATACATATTTACTGGTTCACATCTGAAACACCTTCTGGACCACTTCAGGAAGCATATTATTATTTACTTTATACATCATTTGAACAGTTGTCTTTCATACCATTTTAAAATGTGTGACTTTTTGAATCATCTATTGGGTCTCTTTAATCTAGTTTAATCATCATCGTTATTACTCTGTATTATGATGATTGTGTTGTGATTGTTTTATATGTATGTCCCCAGACCTTTATGCAATATAAAAGTGAGAGAAAATGGCACAAAAAAAATTGTGAAAGGATGGTTTTGTTTTTACAAACTTACATTTGTGGATACATCAAATAAATCCAGTATTGCGTTTTAAACATTTTTTTAATGTTTTTTTTCCTTTTTCAACATCCCCAAAACAACATCAATATAAGTCAAAGTTTAAAGTGTCAGGCAAAAGCCAATATTGTACATCATCCCACAGAGATTTACTTTGCATACATTCTTAAAATAAACTATTTATTGTGTTTCCCATTTACAGAATGAACAAGTGTTGTCTTCAATTGCAAAAGTGGTCAAGTCTGTCTGTTTTTTCTTAAATTAACTCTTTTGCCTTAGAAAGAATGAGTTATGAGTATTTTTCTTGTTCCAGGTTGTACTTAATGAAATCTTCAAATAATAAACTATTTTTATCAGTCAATAAGTGCATCAGTGACCAAATGCCTTTTTCAAACCATTGCTGTACAAAGATGGATTTGTTCCTCATTTTAATATAAAAACAATTCCATAGTGGAGTATTGTGTGTGATGACGTGTCTGTAAATTAGTTTCCAGTACAACAACACTTGCTGGTAGGGATGGGTACTGTTCACTTTTCAACCGATTAGGAATAAATTCCTCTACCTTGAAATCAATACTAATCCTCAACCGTACGACTTTTTGGTACTTTTGTGTGTGTTAAGAATATTAATTGTTTGTGATAAATTTGTATTGCAACATTTAAAAATAAGATTATTATTGATAAATGCAGTCCTTTCGTTACCCTTTGTTTTTTTTTGTTTTCATGTTATCATGATCAGAATCAGACATAATTTATTAGTCCCCGAGGGGAAATTAAAATTTTCAGCACAAATGTACATGTAGGATTATCTACATTTGCAAGTCCAGTACGCTAGATGGCCGTAGTGTAAATTCATAGTGATTTTTGTTGCGCCCAAAAAAGTGTTAATACTGTAAATATGGATTTACTATGCACCAGCTGTTTGATTCTAACATTCATCTTAGTTATAGTTTTAATTAACTCATTTGATGGGTGTTAACGTCATGAGAAATTGCTAATGCTAATCAGTAGCATGTCAATAGCAAAGCCAATATACATTAGCATCAAGCTACCATAATTTTTACAAGAGTTTTTTGAGTCCATTTATTTGTTGGCATTGACAATTGCAACATTTACCTAAAGGTAGTTTGACTCAGTCTGCTCTCAGTGCTACTAAAGTGATCAAATGCCGAACAGAAGTCAAATGAGTTCCAAGTGGATATTCAACAGACATTTAACATCCAGCCAGGCTGACTGTTTGTCCCCGGCACTGAAAACTTATGCCACGTCTGTCAGTCCCTGCTGACAAGTGCTTTAGTTTAAGGGACCATCAATAAAGTACTTGTCATTGGCTCACTAAGAACATTTCAATTGCCAATAGCTTTAGTCATGTGACCTACAACCTCAAACTTACTTCTTAATATTGTTTGTTCATCACTGCTTCAGTCAGCTCATGCGTTGAATTGTCCAGTTTTAAGGGATAAGCAGTAGAAAATGGATGGATGAATGTTTAGTGACGGAGTGGAAACTGTCAAACCTCAAGCCCGCCAAGTTCTTGAACCCAAAGCAGTTTTGGGAGAAAAATGTTTACTGGTGAGATGAGACTTTGCCTCAGCTCCAATCAAGAGTGAAAAGGCTGATTTTTTTACACAAGCAAGTTTTCCAACAGGAAAACAATATTAAACACACATAAAAACTGCTTTCAAAGGGTTTCAGGCAGGTTTCTGGAATGTCCGTTCCAGAGACTCGTCCTTAACCCTGCTAAACATTTGAGAACATTGCTTTGAACTGGCTTTGTGTCAAGAAAGCAACACATTTCAATCAAATCTACCAGTATTTCCAAGAACGGGGTCAAATATGCAAGCAAAATTTTGCCAGAAGCATCTTGTTTCATTTTAATTTATTTTTACGTGTTGTGAAGAAATCCTGAATTGCTCTGTCGTAAAAACATCAGACTTTCATTCTGACTTCCAGGATTCAGGTCCAAAACTTTTATGGACAGAATTTCGAGGCGCAGTCAAGGCGTTGAGGGGATCCGCTTTGGTGACTGCAGGATTAGGTTTCTGCATTTTGCAGATGATGTGGTCCTGATGGCTTCATCTGGCCAGGATCTTCAGCTCTCACTGGATCGGTTCGCAGCCGAATGTGAAGCAACTGGGATGAGAATCAGTACCTCCAAGTCAGAGTCCATGGTTCTCGCCCGGAAAAGTGTGGAGTGCCATCTCCGGGTTGGGGGGGGAAACCCTGCCCCAAGTGGAGGAGTTCAAGTACCTCGGAGTCTTGTTCACGAGTGAGGGAAGAGTGGATCGTGAGATCGACAGGCGGCTCGTAATGCGTGCGCCGTATCGATCCATTGTTGTGAAGAAGGAGCTGAGCCTAAAGCTAAAGGCAAAGCTCTCAATTTACCGGTCGATCTACGTTCCCATCCTCACCTATGGTCATGAGCTTTGGGTTGTGACCGAAAGGACAAGCTCACGGGTACAAGCGCCCCAAATGAGTGGCGGGGCTCTCCCTTAGAGATAGGGTGAGAAGCTCTGTCATCCGGGGGGAGCTCAAAGAAAAGCTGCTGCTCCTCCACATGGAGAGGAGCCAAATGAGGTGGTTCGGGCATCTGCTCAGGATTTAGGGCACGTCCAACCGGTAGGAGGCCACGGGGAAGACCCAGGACACGTTGGGAAGACTATGGCCTGGGAACGCCTTGGATTCCCCCGAGAAGAGCTGGACGAAGTGACTGGGGAGAGGGAAGTCTGGGCTTCCCTGCTTAGGCTGCTGCCCCCGCGACCTGACCTCGGCTAAGAGGAAGAAGATGGATGGTTGGATGCAATTGCATTAAGTAATGAAGTTAAACATTGTACTGATATGATCCAGTTTAAGAGGTTGTGCAAATTAATAGTGCTTACAAAGTACGAAGAAGAGAAATTATGAGAAAAACTTCAACCTTATTGTAAATAAGATATTCTTCTTCTCAGTATGCTAATAATGACTGGATTAATTAATTACATATTACAAAACTGTTGTATTACTCATTCACGGATGTCATTTTACTAATTTACTACAAAAAAGGTCAGTAAATGAATGTATATATTTGTAAACGCTCTGAAGTGGGAAAGGGGTAGAAATAAATAAGCTTTGCTTCTTCCTACTCCTTTTTGGACATGATGTAATATAAAATGGTAGGAAATTGTCTGATGTATTATGTTGTAAGTATGTTCATGTAAGAAAGAAACTAAAGAAAGAAATAAAAGAAAGAAAGTATTGATTAATAGAGCTCATAATGCAATTTTACCAAGGGATAAAGTAACAGCACAAAATACAAATCAGTCATATTAAATTATGCATCAAGGCCAATACTGTAATGACATAACATTTATATTTTTAATTATGCCAGAGTACCTGGTTGGTTTCACATCTTGTTCAACCACTTACCAGAGGGAACAAGGTACCTCTTTTTTCAAAAATCATCATCAAACAGCTTGAAGAAAGGGTAAAGTGCCATGACCGGATTCGAACAAGCGTCGCTGCGGCCACAACACAGAGTACTAACCACTATACAATTACAGCTGTTAACTATTAACAAAACATTTAAAATAAAAAATGCATGTTCCAGTAAGTAAATATTTATTTTAAATGCAAAAAAAAAAACACACTGAATTTTGTTTCAGTTCAACTAATGAAAACCAATGAGCTAGCCAGGAGTTGAACCTGGAATCTTCTGATCTGTAGTCAGATGCGTTATCCATCGCACCACTAGCCCTATATGTGAAGTAGTTTTACTGTAGTACAGCTCGTATATCGTAAACATCTTACGCCAAAGGAACACACAGTTTATATTAGGCTTATTACCAAAACAGGGCTGTTTTGACTGCTTATGTTGGACTTTAAAATCTAGTGACCTTCTATTTGTTGCAGCCTGGGCCTTCACTAGCTCTACCTGTTGCAGCTAACCTCCACTAAAAAATTAAGCAAAATGCTTCTGGCAAAATTCTGGGGAGCATCCAAGTTAAATCCAGCTCAGAGTTGGCAACTTTGGGAGAGGAGCTTTTCTTTTGGTCAAAACCTTCTTTGTTGTTGACGATGTAAAACTGGCTTAACTGGCAAAAATGAGCTTTGGATTCAAGCAATTGGCGAGCTTTAGCTTTGATAGTTCCCAACTTGTCACTGAACATGCTGACTAATTCACCTTCACCTGATATTGCCAATATGGCTGTTATTACAGATGTTGGGCAAATCAGCAAATCAGCTGATGCTAACCTCCTTACACTTCTCCACAGACAACTCTTTGCCCCACTACAGCAGTCATTGTAACCTATACTTTATTGAAATAGTTTTCAACAGTTATTGTTTTTTTCTTTATTTCATCTGAAAAACTGAAATCCAAAAACATCCCTCACATCCAATTTAGCTCAGACGGGAGAGCGTTAATGCGATCATCTGATGGTTTAACCGCAATACCTTAAACACAAATTGTTAAACAGTGTATCTGTATAAAAAAGTTGTGGTTAATCTTTTGCTTTATGTGTGTTGGATGCACCTACAAGTCACACTGAGTTCAGCTTTATTACTCTCAGTTTCAAGTTATACAGTAGAAGACAAACCCCTAAGGCAACACATTTTTGTTGGAAATAGCCCGATGTAAGGGTCAGTTAAAGACCAAACATTGGCTTAAGGAACCATACACCGTTAAACCATTTAATGGTTGTCCAAATAAAAAATGGAGAAAAGGTGTGTAACAACTGATGCTAGGATTCCACCAGCAAGGCTGGCAGGTCAGGGAGACCATTTCAGTATTGTGTAGAGGAATTTCTGACTTTTATACCATATTTTGCGTCTGTTGAATTCCTAAAAGAAAATCTGTTAAAAAGCCTTAAGAGGTCTGCTCTTTTCTTTTTTTTCCTATTCAGAAACAAAGGATCATATGTAGGGGAGAGTTGAAGTTGTAGTCGCTCTAACCATTATACAAAATGTTTTGATTGTTTGTTATGGCTAAGGGATCCAAAGTTGTTGTGGAGCAAGCAGTTCCAAAACAACGAGACCTTGACACATGAGGGAAACATACAGTATAAAAAGCCAGTATACCAATATTTGATATGATTTGCATGAATTTGCTTGATTCTGGATCCTTTGGAGGATGCTGTCTGTTTGCATTGGCAATTCAATCCAACTTGTACTTTTGAATATGGGTAATTAAAACTTTTGTACTAAAACCACTTTGTTTGCTGTTTAAGTTTCAGGGACATCCACCACAATTGTAAGAGCCACAGAAGGCTTAATAGTAATAAGGATTGATTTAGAAGCTCACAGAGTTGTGCTGAAACCCGGGGTCGAACCAGGGACCTTCAGATCTTCAGTCTGACGCTCTCCCAAATGAGCTATTTCAGCTATACAAATGCATTTTGGGTTCACATATTCAAATCCAAACAAGGTCTGCCCTATTGGTGACTTTTGAGGGGTGGAAGGAGGCCTTTTCAAGGGGATCTCAAAGGCTAGTATTGCTCTGCATAACAGGTACTTGAATCCCATCCATCCATCTTCTTCCGCTTATCCGAGGTCGGGTCGCGGGAGCAACAGCCTAAGCAGGGAAACCCAGACTTCCCTCTCCCCAGCCACTTCGTCTAGCTCTTCCCGGGGGATCCCGAGGCGTTCCCAGGCCAGCCGGGAGACATAGTCTTCCCAACGTGTCCTGGGTCTTCCCCGTGGCCTCCTACCGGTTGGACGTGCCCTAAACACCTCCTAGGGAGGCGTTCGGGTGGCATCCTGACCAGATGCCCGAACCACCTCATCTGGCTCCTCTCGATGTGGAGGAGCAGCGGCTTTACTTTGATTTCTTCCCGGATGGCAGAGCTTCTCACCCAATCTCTAAGGGAGAGCCCCGCCACACGGAAGCTCAAAAAGAATGTCTTACGCTCCATGACTGAGCATTTCAGGGTCTCTAAAAAATTTACCAAAATGCTTCTAAAGACTGTTTTACTTCAGAGAATGTTATGATTGTTGCAAGCATTTGGCAGATGTTTCAGAAATGTTCAAAAGTTCTTAGGAGGCTAATAATTAAGTCTACAAGTGTAGATGAACCATGCTTAAAAAAAAGGCAGTTTAAACAGTAAAGTGCCATGACCCGGAGTTTAACCAGTGTTGCTGTGGCCACAACACAGAGTACTAACCACTATACTGTCACAGCTGTAGCAAAACCTTTTGATTGATAATGTGTTTGCTCCCCTGATGTCTAATGTTAAACGATCTTCTCAAGCCACATTCTGTTTCAACGACATCATGGAAGAAAATCTCAATCCGTGTGCTAATACTTAATGTTCTGAGGAAATATTTTGGTTTTACTCCATTGTGGTGTAAAGAACAACTGTTAAGATGTAAAATAGTCACATTTATATTGTTGTGGTCACCTTTTTTCTCACCCACTTTATTCTGATTGCCCCGAGTAAAATAAACTGCCCAAAAAATTGTAGTGAATATTGTTTTAGTTCAGTTAACAAACAACAGCACACTGGCCGGGAGTTGAACCTGGAATTTTCAAGTCCATAGTGAGACACATTCGCCATCGCATCACTATCCCTATGGGAAGAAACATCTTACTGTAGGACAGGTTGTACATCGTAAATATCGTACGCCAAAACAACACACAGTTTATATCCTCAGGATCTAAGACATTATTTTGATTCTTATTTGAACGACATCACACAAAAAAATTAATGTAGAATGAGTGAGAATGAGGGAGGTACGGTTTTTGGGTTGGTGCACTAATTGTATGTGTATCTTGTGTTGTTTGTCTTGATTTAATGAAAAAAAAAAAACAGCAACAGGTGATCCTTCGAGTCAGATTTGAACCAGCGACCTAAGGATTTCAGCATGAGCAACTACAGTCCTCCGCTCTACCAGCTGAGCTATCGAAGGCTAGTGTCACCTAACACAAACTTTGATTTTTGAGTAATTTTATTATCAATCAATCAATCAATAAAAGTTTACTTATAGCCCTAAATCACAAGTGTCTCAAAGGGCTGCACAGGCCACAATGTAATCCTCAGCTCAGATCCCAAATCAGGGCAAGAAAAAACGCAACCCACTGGGATGACAATGAGAAACCTTGGAGGGGACCGCAGATGTAATTTAAAAATATATCAAAATGAGGCCACGTCGTTGAATGTTAGGGATATTGCATACAATGTTAGGGATATTGCATACAATTAAACTTCATTTAACCTGCCTGAAACTCCCTGAACCATCTTGCTGGAATACCCTGTTGTGTACCTTATTCAGGCATTTCGCTGCTAATCTGACTTTAACAAAAGTGGCTGACTATTTGTCTCAACTGACCATTAAACTTGTGTCCCCAAGGCATTTGGCTCGAACATGTGGGGAGCATCCAAGTTAAATCCAGCTCAGAGTTGGCAACTTTGGGAGAGTGGCTTCTTTTTGGGTCAAAACCTTCTTACTTGATGACGATGTAAAAGTGGCTTGATTGTCAATAATGAGGTTTGTGTTCAAGCAATTGGTGAGTTGAGCTTTGACAGTTCCCAGCTTGTCACTGAACATCCTAACTAATTCACGTTCATCTGAAGTTGCCAATATGGCTGTTCTCTTAGATGTTGGGCAAATCAGGTTTGAAGCTGGGTACCTCAAACAGCAGAGCATCACACTTAATCTGAGGGTCCAGGGTTTAAGTCCTGATGCTAGTCTCTTTACATTTCTGCAAAGACTTCACTTAGCAGTCCTGTAACCTGTATTTAGTTTAAGTAGTTTTCAAAAGCAACCAAAAAGATGCCTTACAACCACTTTAGTTCAGGTGGGAGAGCGTTAAACTGATCATCTGAAGGTTAAGACGCAAAGCGTTAAAGTTGTTTGTGTATCTGTATGAACGTTGTGGTTCATCTCTTGCTGTAAGTGTGTTGGATGCACCCTCACGTCACACTGAACCCAGCTTTACTACTCTCACTTTCAAGTTATACATGTTTGTTTAGTTTTGAATGGGTTTGAGATTGATAGCAAGGTTTGCAGTATCACCAACAGTGAAGTGCCATCAAGGCACTTCAGTGCTAGCAGTGGCGTGAACGTCCAAAGAGTTAGACAGGCTGAGAAAAAGAGCAGTGATTATTGTATCACACGCACCTTGCTAATTGCAGAAAAGTCCTGTCAACCAGCTTGTCACATTTAAAAATCTGATTTTGAGGTTATTTGCTCAGTTTACGGCCATACTACACTGAGCATGCCGGATCTCGTCAGCTCTGAGAATCAGGCCTGGTTAGTATTTGGATGGGAGAGTGAGCGGGAATACCATGTGCTTTACGCCTTTGGCAATGCACCCTTTTGCTTTTCTTACAACGGTTACAGGAACTTGCCATACTTGTCAATACAGCTACATATTGCTCGTCCAAACAAAACCTTGCTCCTCTGAAAGAAAAAACATGATACAACCTGCCTATCATGTGATTCTACCATGTTGGCAAAATACAAACACACGATATATTTACATTTATAACACATAAAAACATGGAATTAAAAGTGAACGGTACCCATCCCTAACAGCAAGGAAACTAATTTACAAATACAAGTTCATCAAACACAATACTCCACTATGGAGTTGTTGTTATATTAAAATGAGAAACAAATCCATCTTTGTACAGCAATGGTTT
Organism: Nerophis ophidion; assembly: GCF_033978795.1. Classification (NCBI taxonomy): domain Eukaryota; kingdom Metazoa; phylum Chordata; class Actinopteri; order Syngnathiformes; family Syngnathidae; genus Nerophis; species Nerophis ophidion. Next base: position 17,124,415 of record NC_084638.1, read on the forward strand.
GAAAAAGGCATTTGGTCGCTGATGCACTTATGTGATAAAAGTATTTTATTATTTGAAGATTTCATTAAGTACAACCTGCAAACAGACAAAATATTTTAAACAATTATAAAGGCTTTTGTTTAAAATATTGTAATTACAGTAAATCTTTTTTTTTTTTTTTTAATTCTTTACCATTTCTTCTGCACTGTATTTTATCTGGAACAAAAAAAAAAAAAAAAAATACTCATTATTTGAAAGTTTCGATTCTTCCAAACGCCAAGGAGTTCCATCCATCCATCCATTTTCTACCCGCTTATTCCCTTTGGGGTCGCGGGGGGATCTGGTGCATATCTCAGCTACAATCGGGCAGAAGGTGGTGTACACCCTGGACAAGTCGCCACTTCATCACAGACGCCAAGGAGTTAATTTAAGAAAAAAAAAAGCCCCAGATTGACAACTTAAAATCATTTTTAAGATGTTGTTTTGCAATTGGATACAACACTTGTTCGTTCTGTGATGGGGAAACAAAACAGTTTATTTTATGACTGAAATTAATGAATGAAATCACTGTGAGACGATGTAAAATATCAGCTTTTGCCTGACATTCCAAACTTTGATTGATATTGATGTTGTAAAAAATGTCTAAAACACAATAAGGGATCTTTCTGTGTGGAGTTTGCATGTCCTCCCCGTGACTGCGTGGGTTCCCTCCGGGTACTCCGGCTTCCTCCCACCTCCAAAGACATGCACCTGGGGATAGGTTGATTGGCAACACTAAATGGGCCCTAGTGTGTGAATGTGAGTGTGAATGTTGTCTGTCTATCTGTGTTGGCCCTGCGATGAGGGGGCGACTTGTCCAGGGTGTACACCGCCTTCCGCCCGATTGTAGCTGAGATAGGCACCAGTGCCCCGCGCGACCTTAAAGGGAATAAGCGGTAGGAAATGGATGGATGGATTTTTTTTAATCCACAAATGTATGTTTGTAAAAACAAAACCATCCTTCCACAAACAATTTAGACGTATTCTCTCACTTTTTATTGCATAAAGGTATAAGTACATACATATTAAGTTAAAGTATAAAACAATCACAACACAATCATCAAAATACAAACGAGAGTAATAAAGATAATTAATAAAATGGATTACAGATACCCAACAAATGAGTCATAAAGTCACACATTTCAAAATTGTATAAAAGACAACTGTTCAAATGATGTATAAAGTAAATAATAATATGCTTCCTGAAGTGGTCCAGAAGATGTTTCAGATGTGAACCAGTAAATATGTATATCATATAAAGGTGATTATCTATGGTATCATTAACAATTACAAATACAAATATGTAATACTTTCATATTTCAAACTAATCTATAAATGTACGAGCATATTAAAAAGATTGTTACACAAACAACAATGTCACACATATTATATGTGCTGATGTTGTTAGAAAGTCAAAATTAAAGTCTTGACAGTTTATTTCAAATCCTGCAGTTTCATTTGCTGCTGCTGTTCTCACCAGCACACTTGTGTTTCTTACACTGGTACTTATAAGAGAATCTTTCACCACACACACTGCAACTCAACACTTTCTCTCCTGGGTGTCTTCTCATGTGTCTAACAAGGTTTGATCCTTCATAAAAGCTTCTGTTGCAGATTGGACAGGAATGTAATTTTTCACCAGTGTGTGTTCTCTTGTGTCTTTCCAAATTCTGACTTTGTGTAAAACCTTTCCCACATGTTGAACAGGAAAAAGGTTTTTCACCAGTGTGTGTTCTCACGTGTCTTTTCAAACTCTGAAGTTCTGTAAAACCTTTACCACAGGTTGAACAGGAAAAAGGTTTTTCACCAGTGTGTGTTCTCTTGTGTACTTCCAAATTGTTTCTTTGTACAAAACTTTTACTACAGATTGAACATACAAAAGGTTTTTCTCCGGTGTGTATTCTCATGTGTCTTTTCAAATTGTGACTTTGTGCAAAACCTTTACAACAGAGTGAACAGGTAAAAATGTTTTCTCCAGTGTGTGTTCTCATGTGTCTTTTCAGACGACAAAGGTATTTAAAAGTTTTGTCACAGTGAGAACATGTGAAGTGAGTGTTGTCAGTGTGACATGTCTTATCATCTTTAGAGTCTTCATCATCAGTGTCAGGAGAGTGTGACGTTGTGTCCTCACTATCTGATAGTGGAGCTAAGAGCTTGTCTGCTTGTGATCCTCCACAGTGGTCTCCATCAGCTTCTGTTGTCATGTGTTGTGTTGAGCTGCTGCTTGGAGGCTCCGCCTCTTTCTTCTCCTCACTTTCACCTTTGACCTCATCATCTTCACTCTTCACAGGGACACCAGTCCCTGGGAACTCCTCTAACCATTTAGGCTGACTGATGTGGTGTTCCTTCTCTTCCTCTTTAATGTGCAACAGCTCTTGGTCCTCCTCTTCCTCTTTAAAGTAGGGAGTCAGAGGGTCCTCCTCTTCCTTTTTAATGTGAGGTGTCAGTGGATCATCCTCTTCCTTTTTGATATGTAAGATCAGTGGGCCCTCCGCTTGCCCTTTAATGTGAAGGGTCAGTTTAACATTATGGGTCTGTGGCGTCTCGTATTTCTCTTTAATGTCGGTGGGCTGTGGCTCCTCTCTTCCCTCCTTAATGTGTTGGGAATGTGGTACCTCTTCTTCCTTATGTATGTTGGAGGACTGTGGTTCCTCCTCCTGCTCATGAGGTGGAGGTTCTTCTTCGACATCTGCGGGACAGGAGAAAACAAACATTCTTTAGAAAAGTCCAGCTTTGCTCAGTCACATGAGACATTGTTTCCCCTCACAGCAGTCAGGGTACTTCCAGATGACACATGAAGAAGACCTTCAGGGGAATGCGTTCCCAGGCCAACGTCCAATCCACTTTATTCATATAAAATCATCCTAAAAGTCATTCCTGCAATCCTTAATGGTAGACGCCATACGTGAAAGTGTTTTGTTCTCCCTCTGAATAAGTCATACACACACAGGAAATAATGTACCACATGCCAAGCTCCACGCAGTAGTACTAGTGATGAGCTCCCCCTGCTGGTGGACAATAATTAGTCATTTTCACATTCATTTTTAGAGACGGGTCTGCTCTAAAAAAGCATGAGCACAGTCAACATGTTGGCCGAAAAAGATGACATCTGTTTTGCTTTCATTTAGATAGTGTGACCACAATTTAACCGGGATGAAGTAATCAGATTACTGACTACTCCTTCAAAAGATAACTTGTTTATCTTATTAATAATAGTAATAATGGATTAGAGTAATTTAGTGTGTTTCTGGACACTCAAATTGCGTTTGAGTGAGAACTGAGAAGGCATCATTCATGCAGTCCACACATTCAATGTGGTAAGCTACATTTAATAATAATAATAATAATAATAATAATAATAATAATAAGAATAAGAATAAGAAGAAGAAGAAGAAGAAGAAGAAGAAGAAGAAGAAGAAGAAGAAGAAGAAGAAGAAGAAGAAGAAGAAGAAGAAGAATCAATTCCTGAAGGAATTGTGTGTGAACTCTACAATGCTGAAGTTGAAATGAAATGCAGACATAATGTAGTATGAATGTAAGAATAGTTTGAATGTTGGAATGGTTTGAATGTTGAAGAGTTGGAATTTCCAGGAAAACTGGAATTTGCTTTAAAACTTGGGAACATGTTAGTTTGAATGTCAAGGATGAGTGGAATATGTTGATGTTGAAATGGTTTGAATAGGTTCATATCAATGGTAACTTCCTGGAAATTTTGGAATTTTGGGAAAAGCGGGATTTTTTTGAAAATGATGAGCATGAACTAGTTAAATTGGTCAGTGTTGGAATTGTTTAAATCTGTCAAGAAATGTTGAAGTAGTAACAGTTTTTTAATTGAATAATTGTATTACTGAATTTTGGAAAAACGGGAATTTTTTAAGTTCCTAAAGCAACTTGTTTTTTTTGTCCTGACTAAAAGGAATGTTTTGACAGTGGAACGGTTTAAATGTGAAACGAGTCATCGGTATATAGAGGGTTGGAAATAAGGTTAGAAAAATATAGGAATGCCTAGAAATTTGTTGAATGTGGAAAAATGGTTGTTTGAATTTCCAAGATGAATGGAATGTGCTGAAGGTGGAATGGTTTGAAAAATGTGGGAATTGTGGAAGTTAGAAAAATGTATAATTCATTTTGAACGGGGAAAATGTCCCTAAAGACCAGGAATTTTAGGAACTCCAGGAATGTTTTTAAATAAGTGTTGAAAGGGAGCACACAGTTCCTGAACAGGCTGAATATGTTGAAGTCGGAACGGTTTGAATCGGAGGAAAAATGGGGGAGTTGTTGAACTTTGACTTAATTAATTTCAATGGAAATTTCATGGAAATTTTGTCATTTCGGGAAAAGGGAGATTTTTGGGAAAATTGTGAATGTTCTGAACGGTGAGTGTTGGACTTTTTCACATTGGTCGAGAAATGTTGAAGTAGTAACATTTTTAATTGAGAAATGGTATTATGGAATTCCTGGAATTTCGTGAAAACGGGGAATTTTTCGAAGTTCGAAAAACCACATTTTTTTTTTGCTGATTGGGTTGAAAAATGTGGAAGGAGTCGTCGCCAGAAAAAAGGGCCAAGAAAGGGTTTGAAAAAATGGGAATTCCTACAATTTTTTGGAACTTGGAAAAATAATAGATTGAATGTCCAGGATTAGTGGAATATGTTGAACGTGGAATGGTTTGAATCAGTTGAAAAATGTGTAAATGGTAGAATTTTGAAAACATGCCAATTGATTTTGAATAGGAAATATTACTAAGCAATTATGTATTCTTGTTTCAAGCTAGTTTAGTGGCTAGCTTAGCACTTAGCTTGCCCGTCCTTTGTGTGTAACATGTTTAGCCTTGTTCTACTGTCCTTCAGTGAAAATACTACTTGTAAGAAATGTAATGTATTTGTTGCAATGGAGGATGGTTGAAGGTGTGATGTAAGAAGATGCAGTTAGCTGTCAACTAATTCCTCTAGTCGGCCAACTGAACATCAAAAATACAAATCAGCGGTTAAAAATCTGGATGTTTGGGGTCTTTGTGAGTGGAAACAATTGTATTATGTCCCATACTAAATCAGAGTTTTAAGGTTTGATGAACATGATAGCCTAGTAGTACAAAGTTTAGTTTCTACACAGTTTGGGGTTTGTAAGTATGTAAGTAAAACTGCATCTGTTGTCTTATGTCAGTTTTGTTCAACTAAACTCCTATTTGTTAAACCTTTGTACAAGTTTAAAAACGATCGTAGTGCTAATTTTTGTTAGCCTGTCAATGTGTACGTCAATTGTATGTTAGCATTAAGCTAGTGGCGCAAAAGCCAACCTTTATCAGTAGAAGCATTTAAGTCTCACCTTAAAACTCATTTGTATACTCTAGCCTTTAAATAGACTCCCTTTTTAGACCAGTTGATCTGCCGTTTCTTTTCTTTTTCTCCTATGTCCCACTCTCCCTTGTGGAGGGGGTCCAGTCCGGTCCGATCCGGTGGCCATGTACTGCTTGCCTGTGTATCGGCTGGGGACATCTCTGCGCTGCTGATCCCCCTCCACTTGGGATGTCTTCCTGCTGGCTCCGCTGTGAACAGGACTCTCGAACAGGACTCTCGCTGCTTTGTTGGATCCGCTTTGGACTGGACTCTCGCGACTGTGTTGGATCCATTATGGATTGAACTTTCACAGTATCATGTTAGACCCGCTCGACATCCATTGCTTTCCTCCTCTCCAAGTTTCTCATAGTCATCATTGTCACCGACGTCCCACTGGGTCATCATTGTCACCGACGTCACACTGGGTGTGAATTTTCCTTGCCCTTATGTGTGCCTACCGAGGATGTCGTAGTGGTTTGTGCAGCCCTTTGAGACACTAGTGATTTAGGGCTATATAAGTAAACATTGATTGATTGATTGATTATCCTGTATGGGTGTATTGTGATGTGTCTTCTTTCATCCATCCATCCATTTTCTACCTCTAGGCCCTTTTCATTTACCATGAATTGATTAACGTGAACACCGACTTAAACAAATTGAAAAACTTGTTCAAAAAACACCCGGATGGCCGCCACCCAGACTTGACACGTGGAAGAAGAAAGAAATTAAAAAAAATAACAGAAAAAAGCCTCCCTCTTTGGAATCTAGTGCCATCTACTAGTAAAAGTCTCAATCAATCAATCAAACAGGGGGGCGGAAGGCGGGGTAAACCCTGGAAAATTCCATAAAACCTTTAAACTATTTTTAAAATGTTATCCTAATTAAAATGTATCCTCCAGTTTGTGGCTATTATAAGGCATATTTCCTGAGGATATGCATTTTTACAGCATGTTTTAAAGAGATAGCATTCTGGGTATATTATATTGATCAACTAATTCTTATTTAGGGGGCTTAGTGAGCGGAATAGAGGCGCTCCCATTGACTCCATTGTTAGAATTAGGATAGTTAAGGTTTTGCTAACATTTGTTTAGGAATTAGAATACATCAAAAATAAAAACATGTTATTGTCTTACATCAGGGATGTGATTGGTAGGCAGAGTTTAAAAAAAATCTGATCCCCTTTGATAATTTTTCTACATCCTGTGAATGGGTTGATGCTGTGGTGAAAGTGAGAACATAAATACATGTTGGGAAAATGCGAATTTCAGCAAAAATGGATGGCTGGGAAACTTTTTAAAACCTGGTTAGAGATTGTTGGTGGTAAACCCAGAGAGGCATGTGTGTGTTATAAGATGATGTTAGAATCAGCTTTATTATTTAGGTCAAGGGGGCTCCGTCATGGAGGCCGCCCCAGGCCCAGCTCTGACTTGTTCCACTACTGGTCATTGTGATTATATTATATATTCCAAATGTCATGTTCTTGTTATTAATCAAATATAGTATTAGTAAACATGTGAGAGTAAAAAGTCAACAAACCTGTTCTGTGTAACACCACTCGATGTTTCTTGACAACAGCGTCCAGTAGTTGATTGTAATCCTCTTTTGTTGTAGAAAGTTCCGCCTCGTATTCTGCTATCGTTCTTTCTAACACTACAAATATTTCTTCAACGGCAGCAGTTAGTCGCTGATCCACCAACGCTCTCAACATTTGTAATGTAGACATTTTCACACAATCACAACACTTTACTCTCACACTTGATCTCTACTTAGCGATGTGTTGATAACTTCTGCATCTCTTTGTTAGTAGCTAACAAGCTAAGCTAACTAGAGAGCTAAGCTAACTAACAAGCAAAGATAGCACAAGAAGCGGCACAGTGCTTCTAGCGCATCGATACGACTTTATCCTTTACAAAAGGATCAAAGGTGTATTTTATACGACGTCAATATTTCAAACTGGAGAACAAATAATAAGACTGACTTATTAGCGTCCTGCTCGCGGCTTTCTGCGTCAATGTGCTTTCACGACAGTTAGCACACTTGACGTTACAAAACAGTACTGCTCTGTTCTGCCGCCTTCCCTTTTTATTTTTTTTTATAAACCTTTATTTATAAATCTGCAACATTTACAAACAATCAATAAATAATAATAATCAAAATAAGTACAAAACAATACAAAACAGCCCCAGGGGGTTGTAAACTCAATAATGTAACTAAAATAGAATTATATGTAAAACATTTGAGCTTTATGGAGCTATTACCATTGCAGTACAAAGTATTCATTGTTTTGCAGAAAAAATTGCCGAAGCCAAATTTGTCAAGTGTCTTGAAGATACATTCATGTGTTTTCTCTTCGTCCACTCGGATGTGACGTCATTCCCAGCTTCCGGCGTAAACGGAAGGCAGCAGTGTGCCAACTGTCGTGAAAGCACATCAACGCAGAAAGCCGCGAGCAGGACGCTAATAAGTCAGCCTTATTATTTGTTCTCCAGTTTGAAATATTTATGTCGAATAAAATCCACCTTTGATTTTTTATTCAGGGATATAGTTGTCTCGATGCGCTAGAAGCACTGTGCCGCTTCTCGTGCTATCTTTGCTTGTTAGTTAGCTTAGCTCGCTAGTTATCTTAGCTTGTTAGCTGCTAACAGAAGACACAGAAGTTATCAACACATCGCTAAGTAGAGATCAAGTGTGAGAGTAAAGTGTTGTGATTGTGTGAAAATGTCTACATTGTTGAGAGCGTTGGTGGATCAGCGACTAACTGCTGCCGTTGAAGAAATATTTGTAGTGTTAGAAAGAACGATAGCAGAATACGAGACGGAACTATCAAGAACAAAAGAGGAGAACAATCAACTACTGGACGCTGTTTTCACGAAACATCAAGTTGTGTTACACAGAACAGGTTAGTTTGCTTCTTACTCTCACATCTTTACTATCTTTGTATTTGATTGTTAACAAGAAAATGACATTTGGTTTAATTGAAGTGAGTGGAGTAGCCTTGTCAAGTGAAAGTAAACAATCTGGCATGCAAATGAAAGAACATTCATGGAACAGAGTAATGATTAAAGAAGAACATGGATAAACAACAGAAAATATTCCTAGGTTTTGGTAGAGGTAGTTTAGCAAATCTAAACAACAGCAAGCTTAAAGTTACTTTTTTTGTTTTTGTTTTTTTACAACAAAATATTAATAGATCATCACCGGCTTGCTTATGTTTTAATTGGTGGTTAAACAGAACATATACATATTTTTAAAACATGTTTTACAATGACTAATTATATTGAATAAAAATGCTTAGGAATTAGTTAGGCGTTCATGCTTGCAACTAACAATTTGCAGTCATGTTGTTGTAGAATATATATTCAATGATAACTGGGGATGTACGCTTGGCTTTTTTTGGTGCTACTAAATGAAAACATTTAGTAACTTGGAAAACTACTCAGTGGCCCAGTGGTTAGAGTGTCCGCCCTGAGATCGGTAGGTCGTGAGTTCAAACCCAGCCCGGGTCATACAAAAGGCTATAACAATGGGACCCGTTACCTCCCTGCTTGGCACTTAGTATTAAGGGTTGGAATTGGGGGTTAAATCACCAAAAATTATTCCAGGGCGCGGCACGGCTGCTGCCCACTGCTCCCCTCACCTCCCAGGGGGTTATCAAGGTTAATGGGCCAAATGCAGAGAGTAATTTCGCCACATTTAGTATGTGTGTGACAATCATTGGTACTTTAACTTTAAAAAATACCAACTGTTCTTAATAACAATTAAAATACTAGCACTCATACAACATACACATTAAAGGCCTACTGAAACTCACTAATACCCACCACACAGTCTGAAATAATATGATGAAATATTAACATTGCAACACATGCCAATACGGCCTTTTTAGTTTACTAAATTGCAATTTTAAATTTCCCAGAACTTTTTTTCTTAAACACGTCGCGTAATGATGTGTCGTCACGGGCTGTTATGAATATGAGCGCTGCGCACACACACAGCTAAAAGTCGTCTGCTTTAACAGCATAATTACACAGTATTTTGGACATCTGTGTTGCTGAATCTTTTGCAATTTGTTCAATTAATATTGGAGAAGTCAAAGTAGAACAATGGCGTTGGGAAGCTAAAGCCTTTAGCCACACAGACACACGGTGAGTCCTTGTTTAAAATTCACGGAGGTGAAGCTTTTCTATGGATCACAGCGAACATGGATCCCAACCACTTGTCAACCAGCAGGTTTCGGTGAGAAAATTGTGGTTAAAATGTCGCCACTTACCGGATATCAGCTGAGCTTGTGCCTCCCGTAGAGCTGCCGTCGACTTCCCCGAGACACTGCGTGTCAACACCCGGCCGTGGGCGTACACTTCCGAGTATCAGGTACTGTTAAACTCATTAAAACACTAGCAACACAACAGAAAGATAAAGGATTTCCCAGAATTATCCTAGTAAATGTGTCTAAAAACATCTGAATCTGTCCCAATGCAATCACATATTTTTTTTAACTATTTATTTATTTATTTATTTATTTTTCCTAGTCGTTCGCGATCAATATCCTCAAACACGAATCTTTCATCCTCGCTCAAATTAATGGGGAAATTGTCGTTTTCTCGGTCCGAATAGCTGTTTTTGTTGGAGGCTCCCATTAAAACCAATGTGAATATATGAGGAGCCATCAACATGTGACGTCATCGTCTGCGACTTCCGGTAGTTGCAGGGCTTTTCTTCAGTTGGGAAATTTATCGTGGATGTTCCCTACTAAATCCTTTCAGCAAAAATATGGCAATATCGCGAAATGATCAAGTATGACACATGGAATGGACCTGCTATCCCCGTTTAAATAAGAAAATCTAATTTCAGTAGGCCTTTAAGACACATGTGCACTCATACTAATAAGAACTCATTCAGCTTTTTATAGCCAAGTAATATTATACAAGTATAGTCCACTACCATGTATCAGTAACATAACACGACTGACAGCACGTGCATCTACATTACTGATCATAATGCCACTTATACAAACCCCGTTTCCATATGAGTTGGGAAATTGTGTTAGATGTAAATATAAACGGAATACAATGATTTGCAAATCCTTTTCAACCCATTTTCAATTGAATGCACTACAAAGACAACATATTTGATGTTCAAACTCATAAACTTAATTTTTTTTTTGCAAATAATAAATAACTTAGAATGTCATGGCTGCAATGCCAAAGGAGTTTGGAAAGGGCATGTTCACCACTGTGTTACATCACCTTTTCTTTTAACAACACTCAATAAACGTTTGGGAACTGAGGAAACTAATTGTTGAAGCTTTGAAAGTGGAATTCTTTCCCATTCTTGTTTTATGTAGAACTTCAGTCGTTCAACAGTCCGGGGTCTTCGCTTTCGTATTTTACGCTTTATAATGCGCCACACATTTTCGATGGGAGACAGGTCTGGACTGCAGGCGGGTCAGGAAAGTACCCACACTCTTTTTTACGAAGCCACGCTGTTGTAACACGTGGCTTGGCATTGTTTTGCTGAAATAAGCAGGGGCGTTCATTATAGCATTGCTTGACAACGTATGTTGCTCCAAAACCTGTTTGGACCATTCAGCATTAATGATGCCTTCACAGATATGTAAGTTAGCCGTGCCTTGGGCACTAATACACCCCCATACCATCACAGATGCTGGCTTTTGAACTTTGCGCCTATAACAATCCGGATGGTTATTTTCCTCTTTGTTCCGGAGGACACCATGTCCACAGTTTCGAAATATAATTTGAAATGTGGACTCGTCGGACCACAGAACACCTTTCCACTTTGCATCAGTCCATCTTATGCGAGCTTGGGTGTTGTTGATAAATGGGTTTGGCTTTGCATAGTAGAGTTTTAACTTGCACTTGCAGATGTAGCGATCAACTGTAGTTACTGACAGTGATTTTATCAAATGTTCCTGAGCCCATGTGGTGATATCCTTTACACACTGATTTCGGATTTTGATGCAGTACCACCTCAGGTATCAATGGTCCGTAATATCATCGCTTACGTGCAGTGATTTCTCCAGATTCTCCGAACCTTTTGATGATTTTACGGACCGTAGATTGTAAAATCCCTAAATTCCTTGCAATTGCTCGTTGAGAAATGTTGTTCTTAAACTGTTCAACAATTTGCTTACAAAGTGGTGACCCTCGCTCCATCCTTGTTTGGGAATTACTTAGCATTTCATGGAAGCTGTTTTTATACCCAATAATGGCACCCACCTGTTCTCAATTAGCCTGCACACCTGTGGGATGTTCCAAATAAGTGTTTGATGAGCATTCTTCAACTTTATCAGTATTTATTGCCACTTTTCCCAACTTCTTTGTCACGTGTTGCTGGCATCAAATTCTAAAGTTAATGATTATTTGCAAAAAAAAAATGTTAATGAGTTTGAACTTCAAATATGTTGTCTTTGTAGCATATTCAACTGAAAATGGGTTGAAAATGATTTGCAAATCATTGTATTCCGTTTATATTTACATCTAACACAATTTCCCAACTCATATGGAAACGGGGTTTGTATAATATCAGCACTCAAACAACCATTTCCAGTAACACACATGTGCACTCATACTAAGAAGAACTCATTCAGCTTTCTAGAGCCAAGTAATCCTATAAAATTATAGTCCACTAGCATGTATCAGTAACAAAGTCTGTAAAAAATCAGATAATGTTAAAAGCAGAATATCATCTACTATACATGACTTTTACCACAAAATGATCTCACTACACACATACATTACATGTACACGCACATTAGATTTGTGTGTTGATCTAACGCAGGGGTCTGCAACCTTCAGCATACAAAGATTCATTTTAGCCCATTTCCCCCCAAATAAAACCTACCTAGAGCCACAAACTCTGTTAGATTCCTAAAATGACGATAACACCACTTATAGTTTTGTTACACGTGTGCTATAGGATTTATTAAATCAAACACATATTTGATTTATTTCTGGGTATAACAAAGCAAATCATCAAATTATTTTGAACATTAGAAAAAAAATACCTTTTTCCTTCCTTTATTAATTAATACAAAAATAAAAATCAACTCATTCCAACATTCTGAAAGCAAACAACTACAGCATATTTATTTGACTAAATATTGAAAACAACTACCTAGTCATCATTAAAAACAGCAAAATAATAAAAATGTAAGTAAATAAAATGTTTATCTTTTCTGATCCGTCCATTGTTAGGGGTTGACTGCTAAAAACAATACAATTGCATGGCAGCAAGAGATGTCGCATAAGGGCTGTGACATACATTTACATCGACAATATATTCATATGTGTTTTATTTTCCTATGACAAGATCCCAGAACTCTCCAAAATAACAACTGTTAAATTCAAATGAACTGACTAAATAAAATGAAATATAATAGATCAAGTAACCATTATTTGTTGTCATTCGATTTCAAAGCCAAAGGGAGGCACGGCGGAGGCATGAAAGAACCGCATGCGGCTCCAGAGCCGTGGGTTGCAGACCCCTGATCTAACGGTAGCTATCGTTGAATATAGATTCAATATACCGATTGTAGCTGAGATAGGCGCCAGCGCCCTCCGCGACCACGAAAGGGAATAAGCGGTAGAAAATGGATGGATGGATGGATAATTAGAAATTGTGGGGAATATAGACACTAAAATGTTCTGTTAAACCACTAGTGGTAACAAAACCTATCCTTAGGTGTTCTTAATTTTTTTGTTGAAAAAATGTTACAGCACAATTTGCAAACAGCTGAGTCCCTTTTCAAAATTATGAATTTATTACTAACCTGCCTGAATAAGTTACATTTCTAATTATTATAATCAAATGACATCAGTCATTTCCATGAGATTATTTTCTAATAATAGTGTTTTGGCCCACTTACAATGTAAATTACAAAAAAAAAAATTTTTTTCATGAGTTGTGTACTAGTATTGTATGTCCTGCTTTGGAAATAATTTGTACCCTTTCAGATATCGCATTTAGTTCCCATTAAAACATTCACATGTTGCACAATGAGATGTAAGCATGGGATCATGTGTACTGTACATTCATAAATATTTCTGTATGTATGATATATATTTGTATCGGTATTTCTTTAAAATAATAACAGTATTTCTCGATTAATATTTATAAATTAAGATTCTTAATTAATGACACTACAATAAGCACACATTTGATTGGTACAACTTTTTGTGTGTCTGTAAACGCATCAAAATCAGAATCAGAAAAGTTTTTATTGCCATTGTTTGAGAACGGGTTCACAAACTAAGAATTTTACCTGGCGCAATCGTGCAACATAAAAGACATATAACACAGAATATAATAATATGAGCTGTAACTGAGCTATCAGATCCTGTTATTGTTCCCGTGTCTGATGGCCAAGGGGAAAAAACTGTTTAGATGGCGGGAGGTGTGGGTCTGGATGGACCGTAGTTTCCTTTCTGAGGGAAGATGGGAGAATATTTTGTGTCCAGGCCAGGGTGAGAAGAGTCAGCTGTGATCCGACCCACACGCCTCCTGGTCCTGGAGGAGAACAGGTCCTGGAGGGGTGGGAGTTTACAGCCAATCACCTTCTCAGCAGCACGTACCATGCGTTGCAACCGATGCTTGTCCCGGACTGTGGTGCCGGGGAACCACACGGTGATGGAGGAGGTGAGGATGGACTCTATGCTGGCTGAATAGAACTGCACCAGCATCTCAGCCGGCACTTTCAGTTTTTTCAGTTGCCGCAGGAAGTACATCCTCTGCTGGGCCTTCTTGATGAGGGAAATGACGGTCGGCTCCCACTTGAGGTCCTGGGTGATGGTGGTGCCCAGAAAACGGATGGAGTCCACAATGAAGAGTCAATCAGGGTGAGGGGGGATGTTGGGGCTGTGACTTTCCTGAAGTCTGTGATCCTCGCCACTGTTTTCTGGGCGTTCAGATCCAGGTTGTTGAGGCTGCACCAGGACGCCATTCGGTCCACCTCTCTCCTGTAGGCAGACTCGTCGCCATCAGATGAGCCCAATGAGGGTAGTGTCGTCTGCAAACTTGAGCAGCTTCACCGACTGGTGACTGGAGGTGCAGCAGTTTGTGTACAGGGAGAAGAGCCAGAGGGAAAGTACACAGCCCTGAGGAGTACCAGTGTTCGTGGTTCGACTGTCCGAGACTATATTCCCCAGCCGCACGTGCTGTCTTTTGTCCGTCAGGAAGTCATTGATCCACCTGCAGAGGGAGTCGGGCACGCTGAGCTGGTAGAGCTTGTCTTTTAGCAGTCCAGGGAGGATGGTGTTGAAGGCAGAGCTGAAGTCCACAAACAGGATCCTCGCGTAGCATCACTGGCTAAGTGCCATTAGTGCATGTGTTTGTACACGTGGGAAAGAGCGAGGGGGTGCTGTTGATATGACAACGTTGGTTTTGGTCTGGTTTGTGCGGCAGAAAATGACCAGTTTTGCTAGATAGGAACATTTTTACCAATGTTTTGGTCATGTGTTTATGGCCGACAAGAGTTTTGCTCAATAAAGGGATCGCTGGAATTAAAGGGGAACATTATCACCAAACCTATGCAAGCGTCAATATATACCTTGATGTTGCAGAAAAAAGACCATGTATTTTTTTAACCGATTTCCGAACTCTAAATGGGTGAATTTTGGCAAATTAAACGCCTTTCTGTTTATCGGTCTTTTAGCGATGACGTCAGAACGTGACGTCACCGAGGTAATACAGCCGCCATTTTCATTTTCAACACATTACAAACACCGGGTCTCGGCTCTGTTATTTTCCGTTTTTTCGACTATTTTTTGGAACCTTGGAGACATCATGCCTCGTCTATGTGTTGTCGGAGGGTGTAACAACACTAACTGGGAGGGATTCAAGTTGCACCACTGGCAAGAAATCTGCCGCCAGACCCCCATTGAATTTGCCAGAGTGTCTGCACATTTTACCGGCGATGCTAAGACAGACATGGCACAGAGATGTATGGATAACCTGCAGATGCATTTGCAACGATTAAGTCAACGAAACCACAAAGGTGAGTTTTGTTGATGTTGTTGATTTATGTGCTAATCAGACAAATTTGGTCGCACCATGACTGCCAGCTAATCGATGCCAACATTCTACGCTAATCGATGCTAGCGTGCTATTTACGCTAGCTGTATGTACATTTGAAACTAGATACCCACATTTAATGCGAAACAAACACTTTCCAATCGACGGATTTAAGTTGCTCCAGTGTCACAAGATGCGAAAGTCCTGATCGTTTGGTCTGCAAATTTTACTGGCGATGCTAATAAGGCAGCCATGCTATGGGCCACTTCATTAGGTACACCCATGCTATGGCCGAATAGCGTCAATAGCTATTCGCTTTATAGCTTCAATTGCTTCTTCAATTTTGTTTTCGCTATCTGCCTCCATACTCCGACCATCTGTTTCAATACATGCGTAATCTGTTGAATTGCTTAAACCGCTGAAATCCGAGTCTGAATCCGAGCTAATGTCGCTATATCTTGCTGTGGTAACCGCCATGTTGTTTGTATTGGCAGCACTATATGACGTCACAGGGAAATGGACAGTCGCATCGCAAATAGCGAAAATCAAGAACTTTAAAGCTTTTTTTAGGAATATTCCGGGAGGTGTAACATTTTGAAAAAAACTTCGAAAAATAAAACAAGCCACTGGGAATTAATTTTAATTGTTTTTAACCCTTTTGAAATTGTGATAATGTTCCCCTTTAAAGCGTTTCGACACGCATTCCAATAATTGAACAGTGATGACGAAAACTGTTTTCTCTGTTGTGACCGTCAGTTACATTGAAAATTGTTATGCGCTTATTTTTTAGTGAGATTTTTTGAGTGACATATATTTGACGTATGCAGAGGACACATTAGCAGTGCGCAATTGCGCAGGATTAGAGGGAGCGTTGATTGGAAGCACAAAATATGAACTGCAGATTTCTGCTGAGCAGCAATAGCATACCTTTTTCTTTTGTGGCATTTGTGTGTTCTCTTTCCCTGCATTTTGACTCAGCAGAAGCAGCATGTATGCGCAGACGTCGTTTAAGCAACAGAGAAAGACATTCATCATTTTTTTCATCATCGCCAACCGACTATATTTCCTTACCGCACGTCCCCTTAAAGTTAAAATCCCATCGACATGAATGAGCACAACGTGGAGCAGTGGAAACGTGACTTTATTTAGTATTTTGAGTTGTTGAAATGAAATCCACAGTGACTGGCGAATTGTTTGAGTAGAAGCTAAGCGAGAGGGGTGATGCTATGTACACATGGCTACAAATGCAGCTTACCACCACCAATGTGTGAATGTTCAGTGAATAAATGAAGGGCTCTAAATTCTCTGTGAGTGCTTCGAGTGTTTAGTATATAGAAAAGTGTGATATAAATCTAAACCATTATTATTATTAAGGATACTGCTATCTGTATTTGTTGTTCCAACTGACCGATTGAATTATGACACGCTGTCACATTCCTTTTAGCTGCTTCCACTACACATAAAAGTCAGCGCTAAATGATGACAAATAGGGAAGCAACACCACACAAAAGTTTGTTACATAACAATATTTTCTTCTCAAAGTAACTCACAAAGTGTCATTTTGAAGTGAACACACTTTTCTCATGACGAGTCACGGCCGTGTTTTATTAACCGTCCTCCTGGCGATCCATTAATCCAGAGGCCAATTACTACACGCACACACATACATTGGTAGCGCAACACTCAATATGGCTTCCGGTCCATCACTCAAATACGTCCGTGTGCAACATGAATACAAAAAATTCCTATTGTACCTGCAAACTCACATAACACGCTACTTGATTGTGTTAATTTTTATAATATATTTGATATGATGTATTTATGTAAAAGGTATGTGCTGCCATACATATATATTTTTTTCCAGCTGAGTGTAATTATAATGAATAGAACCCCATATATACAATATGTATATATATATATATATATATATATATATATATATATATATATATATATATATATATAAACATATGTACATATATAAATGTATATATATACATATATATGTACGTATATATTAAGGCTGCAAATCTTTGGGTGTCCCACGATTCGATTAAATATCGATTCTTGGGGTCACAATTCGATTCAAAATCGATTTGTTTTTCACTTCAACACGATTCTTGGTTCAAAAACTCTATTCATTCAATACATAGGATTTCAGCAGTATCTACCCCAGTCTGCTGACATGCAAGCAGAGTAGTAGAATTTTGTAAAAAGCTTATATCATTGTAAAGGACAATGTTTTATCAACTGATTGCAACAATGTATATTTGTTTTAACTATTAAACTAACCAAAAATATGACTTATTTTATCTTTGTGAAAATATTGGACACAGTGTGTTGTCAAGCTTATGAGTTGTGATGCAAGTGTAAGCCACTGTGACACTATTGTTCTTTTTTTCATTTTTTTTTATAAATGTCTAATGATAATGTCAATGAGGGATTTTTATCAATCAATCAATCAATCAATCAATGTTTACTTATACAGCCCTAAATTACTAGTGTCTCAAAGGGCTGCACAAACCACTACGACATCCTCGGTAGGCCCACATAGGGGCAAGGAAAACTCACACCCAGTGGGACGTCGGTGACAATGATGACTATGAGAACCTTGGAGAGGAGGAAAGTAATGGATGTTGAGCGGGTCTAACATGATACTGTGAAAGTTCAATCCATAATGGATCCAACACAGTCGCAAGAGTCCAGTCCAAAGCGGATCCAACACAGCAGCGGGAGTCCCGTTCACAGCGGAGCCAGTGGAAAACATCCCAAGCGGAGGCGGATCAGCAGCGCAGAGATGTCCCCAGCCGATACACAGGCGAGCAGTACATGGCCACTGGATCGGACCGGACCCCCTCCACAAGGGAGAGTGGGACATAGGAGAAAAAGAAAAGAAATGGCAGATCAACTGATCTAAAAAGGGAGTCTATTTAATGGCTAGAGTATACAAATGAGTTTTAAGGTGACACTTAAATGCTTCTACTGAGGTGGCATCTCAAACTTTTACCGGGAGGGCATTCCAGAGTACTGGAGCCCGAAATGAAAACGCTCTATAGCCCACAGACTTTTTTTGGGCTTTGGGAATCACTAATAAGCCGGAGTCCTTTGAACGCAGATTTCTTGCCGGGACATATGGTACAATACAATCGGCAAGATAGGATGGAGCTAGGCCGTGTAGTATTTTATACGTAAGTAGTAAAACCTTAAAGTCACATCATAAGTGCACAGGAAGCCAGTGCAGGTGAGCCAGTACAGGCGTAATATGATCAAACTTTCTTGTTCTTGTCAAAAGTCTAGCAGCCGCATTTTGTACCAACTGTAATCTTTTAATGCTAGACATGGGGAGACCCGAAAATAGTACGTTACAGTAATCGAGACGAGACGTAACAAACGCATGGATAATGATCTCAGCATCTTTAGTGGCCAGAATGGAGCAAATTTTAGCGATATTACGGAGATGAAAGAAGGCCGTTTTAGTAACGCTTTTAATGTGTGACTCAAAGGAGCGAGTTGGGTCGAAGATAACACCCAGATCCTTTACCGTGTCGCCTTGTTTAATTGTTTAGTTGTCAAATGTTAGAGTTGTATCATTAAATAGAGGTCGGTGTCTAGCAGGACCGATAATTAGCATTTCCGTTTTTTTGGCGTTGAGTTGCAAAAAGTTAGCGGACATCCATTGTTTAATTTCATTAAGACACGCCTCCAGCTGACTACAATCCGGCGTGTTGGTCAGCTTTAGGGGCATGTAGAGTTGGGTGTCATCAGCATAACAGTGAAAGCTAATACCGTATTTGCGTATGATGTCACCTAGCGGCAGCATGTAGATGCTGAAGAGTGCAGGGCCAAGGACCGAACCCTGGGGAACTCCACACGTTACCTCAACGTAGTCCGAGGTCACATTGTTATGGGAGACGCACTGCATCCTATCAGTAAGATAAGAGTTAAACCAAGACAGGGCTAAGTCTGACATACCAATTCGTGTTTTGATACGTTCTAATAAAATATTATGATCGACTGTATCGAAAGCAGCGCTAAGATCGAGGAGCAGCTACATAGATGACGAATCAGAATCCATCGTTAGCAATAGATCATTAGTCATTTTTGCGAGGGCTGTCTTCGTGGAGTGATTTGCCCTGAAACCGGATTGAAAGGTTTCACATAGATTGTTAGACGCTAAGTGTTCATTTAACTGCTCCGCAGCAATTTTTTCGAGGATTTTTGAAATAAAGGGAAGGTGAGACACCGGTCGGTAGTTTACCATGAGGTCAGGATCGAGGTTAGGTCTTTTAAGAAGAGGATGAATAACCGCTTTTTTGAATGCTAGGGGAACAGTGCCCGAGGAAAGTGATAAGTTTATAATATTTAGCACTGGTGGACCTAATAATACAAAGAGCTCCTTGATCAGTTTCCCAGGAAGAGGGTCAAGTAAACCTGTTGTTTGTTTTATTCCATTTACACGTTGTAACAATTCCTCTAATGTTATTTCCTCAAAACAAGAGAAACTATTTTGGAGGGCAGTATCCGCCGTATATACAAACGTGTCAGTGTTAATAGAACCCAGTTGTAGCTGGGACGCATTGTCTTTAATCTCCTTTGTAATGACTTCAATTTTTTTACTAAAGAATTGCATAAAGTCGTCAGCTGAGTGGGTGGAGCTACTGGAAGGAGTCCCTTGTTGGGTTAGCGATGCTACCGTACTAAACAAAAATTTAGGATCGTTTTTATTACGGTGGATGAGATTTGAGTAGTATTTAGCTTTAGCTAAGGTAAGCATGTGTTTATAAGTTATTAAACCATCACTCCATGCTTGATGGTGCACGTCAAGTTTAGTCGTGCGCCATTTGCGTTCCAGCTTTCCACATAATAATTTCTGAGCTCTAGTTTTTTCTGTAAACCACGGGGTACGCTTTTTTGGAGCCTTTTTTAACTTTAGCGGTGCTATGTTATCAATGGTTTCGCGCAGGGCGTGGTTAAAGTTGTTAGTGAGGTTATCAATAGAGCCCACATACTTTGGGAATGGTGCCATTACCGAGGGCAGTAGGTCAGCAAGAGTTGTCGTTGTGGCCGTATTAATGTCACGGCTGCTATAGCAGTTATTATTATTATTAGTTTGCCGAACATGCGTCTGAACCTCAAATTTTATAAGGTAATGATCGGACAATACTTTAGTATACGGGAGTATCGTAACTTTGGAAACGGTGATACCCCTGACAAGCACTAGATCTATCGTATTACCGTTGCGATGCGTGGGTTCATTTATTATTTGTGTGAGACCACAGCTATCAATTATAGTCTGGAGCGCTAAGCACGGTGGGTCCGATGGGGTATTCATATGGATATTAAAGTCCCCCATTATGATTATATTATTGGCGTGTGTCAGTAGATCAGCAACGAACTCTGAGAATTCATTGATAAAGTCCGAATAGAGCCCTGGGGGGCGGTAGATAACAGCCAGATGTAGAGGGAGCGGTGTGACAGACCTCATAGTAAGCACCTCAAACGATTTATATTTATTATTTATGTTAGGACTAAGGTTAAAGTTTTCGTTGTATATTAGTGCGACCCCCCCCACCCCTTTTCAGAGGACGAGCAATATGCGCATGTGTAAAGTTAGGAGGACATGCCTCGTTTAGCGCAAAAAAGTCGTTTGGTTTAAGCCAGGTTTCGCTGAGACCGATGACGTTAAGATTGTTGTCTCTGATGATATCATTAACTAACAACGTTTTGGGAGACAATGGTCTTATGTTTAAAAAACCTATATTATAGGTAGTGGGCTGTTTAAGGGAATTTTTGATCAAATTATCCGTAGTAGCAATATTAATAATGTTGTGTTTATTATGCCCAGTGCATTTATTATAATTACGACCATATCTAGGAATTGATACGACGGGAATTTTCCGATTGTTTGTTTGTTGCTTTGATAAACTGCATGTATCATAGTTAGCGACCTCGGTAAAACACATGTCCAACTCTGAAACACTCAAAGCAGAAAAAACTTGTTCTAATTTAACTGACTCCTTACCCAGACCAGTAGTCTCGCATTTTCCATTTAAATCCGGCTTCAGGATGGAGGGAAGTGGTGTTCTGTGGGGATTAGCCTTCTGCTTTGTTTTTAGCCCCTCTCGGCATCCGCGTTTCCGATCACACCGCTGGCGTCTGCTCCGTAGACGGCCCCCGCTGCTACTATACTCCCCTGCTTCACAGGCCGCTGGGTGTAGCCGTCGACGTATTCCTGTGCTAGTTAGCAGGCCTAGCAAGCACGCGTCTATCAGTCCAAAACGGCCCGATATGTCCACATCCAGAAGTGTCTGGCGGTCGTACGTGATCACGGAGTGACCACGATGTGAGCCAGCCACAAAGTTTGTAGAATTGTCCGGTATTTCTGCCAAATGTTCCATATTTAGGAGGAGCTCCTCGATGTCGCGGCCCTTCCGGGCGCCGCCATCGTCACTGCAATGCTGAAATTATAACTAATATTGATACTGTTGTTGACAATATTCATTTTTGTTTCACTACTTTTAGTTTGTTCTGTGTTGTGTTTTTGTCTTCTCTCAATTGCTTTGTTTATTGCAGTTCTGAGTGTTGCTGAGTCAGGTTTGGAATTGGTTTTGAAATTGGATTGCATTGTTGCATTTTGTTGGATTGATTAAAACAAAAAAATCGATTTTTAAAATAAAAATCGATTCTGAATCGCACAACATGAGAATCGCGATTCGATTTCAAATCGATTTTTTCCCACACCTCTGTCACAGTTATTTGTTGACGAACCCCAAAATGGAGAGATGGAGGCAGGCATGGAGTTAGCAAACATGATTTTAATATAAATACTAAGACAAAACCAAACAAAGGGTTCAAACCAAAAGCGCGCACGTGGGCGGATAAAGAACAAAAGGCCTTTAGCATAGAAACTAACAAGAAACAAAAAGGAACTTTAGCATGGAAGCTAGAGGATAACAAACAGAAAAACTGGAAATAGCTATGGCTAACAAAAACAGCTTACCGCTACGACGACCAGGACAAGATGTAGCACGACAGGTAATAGCTGAAATGATGCCAGACACGACAGGTAGCAAATGCACAAGAGTGGCATGAAGCAACGACAATACAAATGACAATACAATGATCCAGCAACTGACACATGACAAAGGAGGTACAAATAGGAGATTGGCAGCAGGTGTGGCCAGATGCCAATCAGCCGCAGCTGAGGGGGAACACAGCACTCAGGGAACAAGACAGGAAGCTGACAAATTAAGAGCACTAGACAGGAAATACTAAACACACTGAGGCGGAACACAATACTCAGGGAACAAGACAGGAAGCTGACAAATTAAGAGCACTTGACAGGAACTAAAAGACAGGAAATACTAAACACAGGAAACAGACAAATGCAGAGGAAAAAACTAAAACAGACAAACTGACAGTAGCCCCCCCCCTCCCATAACGGATACCAGACGTTTCACGAATCCTCTCCCCATAGAAAAAAAACAGTCCAAAGTCAAGGGAGGGTGGAGGGAGGACAAGGTGGTGGGCCGCCAGGCCAAGTGTCTCCGCACCCAGCGGGGAAGAGTCAGGTGGCGACGGCGAATGGAACGCCGCTGCCATTTGCGAGGCGGTCGACCATGAAATGACCACCTCTGTGGCCGACAGGTGTATGGTGGCGCCCCCTGCTGCTGGCCCACCGGAGTGCGTGGTGGTGGCGCCCCCTGCTGCTGGCCCACCGGAGTGCGTGGTGGAGTCTGCTGGCCCATCGGAGTGCGTAGAGGAGTCTGCTGGCCCACCGGAGTGCGTGGAGGAGTCTGCTGGCCCACCGGAGTGCGTGGTGGCGCCATAGGTTGCAGACCCACCGGAGGTGATAGCGCCGTAGGTTGCAGACCCACCAGAGGTGATGGCGCCGTAGGTTGCAGACCCACCGGAGGTGATGGCATCGTAGGTTGCAGACCCACCGGAGGTGATGGCGCCGTAGGATGCAGACCCACCAGAGGTGATGTTGGCGTCTGCCGGCCCACCGGAGATGACGGTGGCATCTGCCGGCCTACCGAAGATGGCACCGTCTGTTGCAGAACAACTGGAGATGATGGCGCCGTAGTTTGCAGACCCACCGAAGGGGATGGCGCCGTAGGTTGCAGACCCACCGGAGGTGATTGTGGCGTCTGCCGGCCCACCAGAGATGATGGTGGGCCGGGTGATGGTGGCGAGAAGTAGCTGTGCATCCCCAGCTGCACAGCCACAGATAGCCCCCCCCCCCCCCCCATCCCCCCCCCCACCCCCTCAAGGGGCGGCTCCAAGACGTCTCCAGTTAGGCCCACAGTCAACAGGGGTGGGTAGGAGAGGGCTTGGAACGCGGCCAAACTTCTTTTTAAATTAGCCATTAGCTCCAGCGCTAAATTAAGCCTCTCCGCCATGGACAACTCTGCGGGGTTCGTATTTGGCTGGATCATTCTGTCAGGCAACGACGATACAAATGACAATACAATGATCCAGCCCTGACTGGAGAAACTAAGCAGGTAAAATAGAAGCTGGCCGATTGACATCAGATGTGACCAGATGCCAATCAGCCGCAGCTGAGTGAAAACAGGACACAGGGAACAAGACAGGAAGCTGACAAAATAAGAGCACTTGATAGGAACTAAGGACAGGAAATACTAAACACACTGAGGAGGAACACAGCACACAGGGAAAAAGACAGGAAGCTGACAAATTAAGAGCACTTGACAGGAACTAAAAAAATGGAAATACTAAACACAGGAAACAGACAAATGCAGAGGAAAAAACTAAAACATAGACAAACTGTCAGGGGCAAGCCTGACAACTTCTAATATATACATATATATATATATATATATACATATATATATATATATACATATATATATATATATATATATATACATATATATATATATACATATATATATATACATATATATATATATATATATATATATATATATATATATACATATATATATATATATATGTATATATATATATATATATATATATATATATATATATATATTAGAGGTTGTCAGGCTTGCCCCTGACAGTTTGTATATGTTTTAGTTAGCACAGTCTGTGGTGAAAAAAAATAATACAAATATATATATATATATATATATATAGTTCCCTGTGTCCTGTTTTCACTCAGCTGCGGCTGATTGGCATCTGGTCACACATGATGTCAATCGGCCAGCTTCTATTTTACCTGTTTAGTCTCTCCAGTCAGGGCTGGATCATTGTATTGTCATCTGTATCGTCGTTGCCTGACAGAAAGTTGGTGACAATGATGACTATGAGAACCTTGGAGAGGACCACATAAAGCAATGGATGTCGACTGGGTCTAATATGATGTTCAAGATGGCGTCGCGACTAATCGCACAGGCTCAACGGTCTCCCGTTCGGTGCTTTTTATGTTATTTATGTACGTCTTTGTTATTTTACTTTTTACATCTTGTCAGGCAAACAACGTCTACACCAGGCAGGATCTCATAGAAGTCAAATCTCCCGTAGAAAGCGCCGTCACGGCGGAGTTTATCCGTGTAAACAACATCCCGGAAGAAATTGCGAGACAACCCGGATCCCCATGGTACATCATACCCGGAACACGCCTCCCGCTGACTACAGTCCGGCGTGTTGGTCAGCTTTAGGGGCATGTAGAGTTGGGTGTCATCAGCATAACAGTGAAAGCTAACACCGTATTTGCGTATGACGTCACCTAGCGGCAGCATGTAGATGCTGAAGAGTGCAGGGCCAAGGACCGAACCCTGGGGAACTCCACACGTTACCTTAACAGAATCCGAGGTCACACTGTTATGGGAGACGCACTGCATCCTGTCAGTAAGAGAAGAGTTAAACCAAGACAGGGCTAAGTCTGACATACCAATTCGTGTTTTGATCCGCTCAAATAAAATATTATGATCGACGGTATCAAAAGCAGCGCTAAGATCGAGGAGTAGCAATATAGTTGACGCATCAGAATCCATCGTTAGCAATAGATCATTAGTCATTTTTGCGAGGGCTGTCTCCGTGAAGTGATTTGCCCTGAAACCGGATTGAAAGGTTCCACATAGCTTGTTAGACGCTAAGTGTTCATTTAACTGCTCCGCAACAATTTTTTCAAGGATTTTTGAAATAAAGGGAAGGTGAGACACCGGTCGGTAATTTACCATGAGGTCAGGATCGAGGTTAGGTCTTTTAAGAAGAGGATGAATAACCGCTTTTTTGAATGCTAGGGGAACAGTGCCCGAGGAGAGTGATAAGTTTATAATATTTAGCACTGATGGACCTAATAATACAAAGAGCTCCTTGATCAGTTTCCCAGGCAGAGCGTCAAGTAAACATGTTGTTTGTTTTATTCCATTTACACGTTGTATCAATTCCTCTGATGTTATTTCCTCAAAAGGAGAGAAACTATTTTGGAGGGCAGTATTCGCCGTATATACAATCGTGTCAGTGTTAATAGAACCAAGTTGTAGCTGGGACGCATTGTCTTTAATCTCCTTTCTAATGACTTCAATTTTCTTACTAAAGAATTGCATAAAGTCATCAGCTGAGTGGGTTGAGCTACTGGAAGGAGTCCCTTGTTGGGTTAGCGATGCTACCGTACTAAACAAAAATTTAGGATCGTTTTTATTACGGTGGATGAGATTTGAGTAATATTTAGCTTTAGCTAAGGTAAGCATGCGTTTATAAGTTATTAAACCATCACTCCATGCTTGATGGTGCACCTCAAGTTTAGTCGTGCGCCATTTGCGTTCCAGCTTTCTACATAATAATTTCTGAGCTCTAGTTTCTTCTGTAAACCACGGGTTGCGCTTTTTTGGAGCCTTTTTTAACTTTAGCGGTGCTATGTTATCAATGGTTTCGCGCAGGGCGTCGTTAAAGTTGTTAGTGAGGTTATCAATAGAGCCCACATACTTTGGGAATGGTGCCATTACCGAGGGCAGTAGGTCAGCAAGAGTTGTCGTTGTGGCTGTATTAATGTTGCGGCTGCTATAGCAGTTATTATTATTATTAGTTTGACGAACATGCGTCTGAACCTCGAATTTTATAAGGTAATGATCAGACAATACTTTAGTATACGGGAGTATCATAACTTTGGAAACGGTGATGCCCCTGACAAGCACTAGGTCTATCGTATTACCGTTGCGATGCGTGGGTTCATTTATTATTTGTGTGAGACCACAGCTATCAATTACAGTCTGGAGCGCTACGCACGGTGGGTCCGAAGGGGTATTCATATGGATATTAAAGTCCCCCAATATGATTATATTATCGGCGTGTGTCACTAGATCAGCAACGAACTCTGAGAATTCATTAATAAAGTCCGAATAGGGCCCTGGGGGGCGGTAGATAACAGCCAGGTGTAGAGGCAGCGGTGTGACAGACCTCATAGTAAGCACCTCAAACGATTTATATTTATTATTTATGTTAGGACTAAGGTTAAAGTTTTCGTTGTATATTAGTGCAACCCCCCCCACCCCTTTTGAGCGGACGGGCAATATGCGCATGTGTAAAGTTAGGAGGACATGCCTCATTTAGCGCAAAAAAGTCGTTTGGTTTAAGCCAGGTTTCGCTGAGACCGATGACGTTAAGATTGTTGTCTCTGATAATATCATTAACTAACAACGTTTTAGGAGACAATGATCTTATGTTTAAAAAACCTATATTATAGGTAGTGGGCTGTTTTAGGGAGTTTTTGATCAAATTATCCGTAGTAGCAATATTAATAATGTTGTGTTTATTATGCCCAGTGCATTTAGTATAGTTACGACCATATCTAGGAATTGATACGACAGGAATTTTCCGATTGTTTGATTGTTGCTTTGATAAACTGCACGCATCATGGTTAGCCACCTCAGTAACGGGGATTTTCCGATTGTTTGTTTGTTGCTTTGATAAACTGCACGCATCATAGTTAGCCACCTCAGTAAAACACATGTCCAACTCTGAAACACTCAAAGCAGAAAAAACTTGTTCTAATTTAACTGACTCCTTACCCAGACCAGTAGTCTCGCATTTTCCATCTAAATCCGTCTTCGGGATGGAGGAAAGTGGTGTTCTGTGGGGATTAGCCTTCTGCTTTGTTTTTAGCCCCGCTCGGCATCCGCGTTTCCGATCACACCGCTGGCGTCTGCTCCGTAGACGGCCCCCGCTGCTACTAGACTCCGCTGCTTCACAGGCCGCTGGATGTAGCCGCCGATGTATTCCCATGCTAGTTAGCAAGTCTAGCACGCAAGTGTCTATCGGTCCAAAACGGCCCGATGTGTCCACATCCAGAAGTGTCTGGCGGTCGTACGTGATCACGGAGTGACCACGATGTGAGCCAGCCATAAAGTTTGTGGAATTGTCCGGTATTTC
Organism: Nerophis ophidion; assembly: GCF_033978795.1. Lineage (NCBI taxonomy): Eukaryota > Metazoa > Chordata > Actinopteri > Syngnathiformes > Syngnathidae > Nerophis > Nerophis ophidion. The sequence goes on from NC_084638.1 coordinate 17,152,158, forward strand.
TGCCAAATGTTCCATCTTTAGCAGGAGCTCTTCGAGAGCGCAGCCGGTCCGGGCGCTGCCATCTTGGAATTATATGAAAAACTATTGTTTTTTTGGTTTTTTTTTATAATTTTTTTTTATAAATGTCTAATGATAATGTCAATGAGGGATTTTTAATCACTGCTATGCTGAAATTATAACTTATCTTGATACTGATATTAATTTTTGTTTCACTACTTTTGTTTTTTTCTGTGTCGTGTTTGTGTTTCCTCAATTGCTCTGTTTATTGCAGTTCTGAGTGTTGCTGGGTCAGGTTTGGTTTTGGAATTGGATTGCATTGTTATGGTATTGCTGTGTAGTAATTTGCTGGATTGATAAAAAAATAAAAATCGAGAATCGATTCTGAATCGCACAACGTATTCGATTCGATTCGTACTCAAATCGATTTTTCCCCACACTCCTAATATATATATATACATATATATATATATATATGTGTGTTAATAATTTCACACATAAGTCGCTCCACAGCATAAATCGCACCCCTGGCCAAACTATGAACAAAAATGTGACTTTTAATCCGAAAAATACGGTATATATTCAACATAATTTATTATCAATTATTCTTCCAATATATATATATGTATATATATATATATATATATATATATATATATATATATATATATATGTATGTATATATATATATATATATATATATATATATAAAACATATGTATATATACATATATATATATAAAATATGTGTATATATATATATATATGTATATATATATATATATATATATATATATATATATATATATATAAAACATATGTGTGTATGTGGAGTTCCACAAGGCTCGGTATTGGGACCTAAGTTATTTAAACTGTATTCAAATTATATTCGTTCAGTATCTAATACATTGAAATGTATTATGTTTGCAGATGATACACATGTATATTGTTCAGGAAAAGACTTGAAGGAAGTGTTGAGGTTAATAGAGGTTGAGTTCATTCAGCTAAAAAAATGTTTTGATATGTATAAGTTATCATTAAATGATAAGAAAACACAATTTGTGGTGTTTAGTGGTGCAAGGACAAATTGTGAAGCAAAATTAGAATTAAATCAAGTGGAAATTGATAGAGTATGTGAAACTAAATTATTGGGAAGAATAATTGATAATAAATTATGTTGAATATATACCGTATTTTTCGGATTAAAAGTCACATTTTTGTTCATAGTTTGGCCAGGGGTGCGACTTATGCTGTGGAGTGACTTATGTGTGAAATTATTAACACATTTACTGTAAAATATCCAAAAATATTATTTATCTCATTCACGTAAGAGATTAGATGTACCGATAGAAGAGGAAGCGGCACATTGTTTACTTTGGAGTTGGCAGAGTTGTTTAGAACCGACACAGAGGAAGAAGATTTCATGGGATTTAGAGATTAGGAGTGACAGATTGTTTGATAAACATATAGCATGTTATATATGTTATAGTTATTTGAATCTTGAGTCTTACCATGATATGTGTTGGGATGTCGCATGGCTGCAGTTGTGTGTCCCCGAGTATGCAAGAATCCAGGAGAGTTGCGTGGAGGTAAGATGAATTTAATACACAAAAGAAAATAACAAAAGCAAACATAAAGCAGTCGTGCAGATAAACGTTCTCAACATAATATTATCATCGAGCACTGAGGAGTGCTCGAGTGAAACATAAATAGACACTAGTGTGATTGACAGCAGGTGTGAACCGCTGCCAATCAACGAAAAGAGAAAAATAGTGCTCCGTGAATAAAAACAGGAAATACAACAAAATAAGAGCACTGAACCGGAAGTAAATACAAAAACACAAAAAACTAACAGAAATGAAGTGACACATCGTTACAGGACCTCCCCCTCAAGGAACAGATACCAGATGTTCCCTGGGAAAGAAAAAAAAATGGAAAAAAGTCCAAAATGTAAGGGAGGGTGGAGGGAGGATTTGGTGGAGGGTTGCCAAACCTCGTGTCCCCGCAGCCAGCGAGGGAAAGTCAGGTGGCGGCGCCGCGTAGAGCGCCGCTGGAACTGGCGAGGCGGGCGGCCAGGGAACGGCCAAATCACTGGCCGAAAAAGAGGAGAGTGCGCAGGGCACGGCCACATCCACGGCCGACGTAGAAGCGGGCGCGCTGAAGCAGGCCGGGAAGCAGAAGACGTAACCGGCGGCGTGGAAACCGCAGGCGTCATCGGCGGCGTGAAAGCGGCAGACGTCATCGGCGGCGTGAAAGCGGCAGACGTCATCGGCGGCGTGAAAGCGGCAGACGTCATCGGCGGCGTGAAAGCGGCAGACGTCATCGGCGGCGTGAAAGCGGCAGACGTCATCGGCGGCGTGAAAGCGGCAGACGTCATCGGCGGCGTGAAAGCGGCAGACGTCATCGGCGGCGTGAAAGCGGCAGACGTCATCGGCGGCGTGAAAGCGGCAGACGTCATCGGCGGCGTGAAAGCGGCAGACGTCATCGGCGGCGTGAAAGCGGCAGACGTCATCGGCGGCGTGAAAGCGGCAGACGTCATCGGCGGCGTGAAAGCGGCAGACGTCATCGGCGGCGTGAAAGCGGCAGACGTCATCGGCGGTGTTGAAGCGGCAGGCGTCATCGGCGGCGTGAAAGCGGCAGATGACGCCGGGCGAGGAGCAGCAAATGCTGGCCGAGGAATAGCGGATGCCGGCGGTGACGAAGCCCGGCGTGGTGCTGCTCTTGGCGGCGTTGGGGCTCGGCGTGGAGCCGGCGTTGGGGCTCGGCGTGGAGCCGGCGTTGGGGCTCGGCGTGGAGCCGGCGTTGGGGCTCGGCGTGGAGCCGGCGTTGGGGCTCGGCGTGGAGCCGGCGTAGGGGCTCGGCGTGGAGCCGGCGTAGGGGCTAGGCGTGGAGCCGGCGTAGGGGCTAGGCGTGGAGCCGGCGTAGGGGCTAGGCGTGGAGCCGGCGTTGGGGCTGTGCGAAAGCCCGCCAGGCACGTAGATGTCTCCGTGGAAGGAGACGCTTGCGAAGATGACAGCAGTGTGTGCCTGGCTGCACCGCAGTGTATTGTGGGCCCCCCTCCACTAGGCGGCTGCCAGAAACCGTCCACACTTGCGGGAAGACATGCCTGCTCGTCGGCGTCCCCCGGTGCGAAAACCAGGGACGGGCGGGAGGAGGCCAGGAAGAGGGACGAAGACACGTCCCGCGCCGAGTCCCAGCAGGAGGACAAAAGTGACCTCACTGTGGGCTCCACTGGAGCTCTCGGCGATCCAAAAAAGAGAGCGGGAGCTGGCAGAAAGAGCAGCCGGGGAGCAGCCGCTGGAAGCTGCGTAGGAGCAGGGAGAAGCAGCTCAGCAGACGACGGGAAGGATGGCGGCGGCGGACGTGCCGGTCGGAGAGCCGCAGTAGGCGACGGAGCCGCAGGAGCCGCGAGACGTGAAGGAGGAGGTGGGCGCGCCGGTCGGTGAGACGTAGCCGGCAGCGTTGCCGAGAGGAAGGATGGCGGCGGAGGACGCGCCGGTCGGTGAGCCGTAGCCGGTAGCGTTGCCGCGGGAGCCGCGAGGCATGCAGGAAGTGGCGGACGTGCTGGTCGGAGAGCCGTAGTCAGCCGTCGAGCCGAGAGGAAAGATGGCGGCGGGGGACGCGCCGGTCGGAGAGCCGAAGCCGGTGGCGTTGCCGCGGGGAGAGGGTCCGCGTCTGTAGGCTGGGACCGCACAAACCTGGCCTTCAAGTCCTCCAGGAATTGTGCGGTCCAGAACGTCGGCTGAGGATTGCCGACAGGGATTCTCGCGAGGACACTTTCTTCTGGCTCGATGATACTGTTGGGATGTCGCATGGCTGCAGTTGTGTGTCCCCGAGTATGCAAGAATCCAGGAGAGTTGCGTGGAGGTAAGATGAATTTAATACACAAAAGAAAATAACAAAAGCAAACATAAAGCAGTCGTGCAGATAAACGTTCTCAACATAATATTATCATCGAGCACTGAGGAGTGCTCGAGTGAAACATAAATAGACACTAGTGTGATTGACAGCAGGTGTGAACCGCTGCCAATCAACGAAAAGAGAAAAATAGTGCTCCGTGAATAAAAACAGGAAATACAACAAAATAAGAGCACTGAACCGGAAGTAAATACAAAAACACAAAAAACTAACAGAAATGAAGTGACACATCGTTACAATATGTTACGTTAACACACCAGGCACCTTTTAAGTTGGTTATTTATGCCTCATATAACATACACTTGTTCAGGCTGTTGTTCACTATTCTTTATTTATTCTAAATTGCCTATTAATTGTCTATTCTTTGTGTTGGATTTTACCAAATTATTTCCACCCAAAAATGCGATTTATACTTTAGTGCGACTTTTATCTATTTTCTTTTCCTTCTCTAATTATGCATTTTCGGCAGGTGTGATTTATACTCCGGAGCGATTTATAATCCGAAAAATACAGTAAATGGAAAAATATCCAAATCCATTGCTTGTGTTGAAGTTTGGGGAAATGTTTATAAAACAAATATAGACCCAATAATTCAACTTCAAAAAAGAGTCATTAGATCAATACACAAAGTGTGCTACTATGTACATACCAATCTATTATTTATGAGTTATAATGTGTCACAATTATCAGATATTGTGTTCTTTCAGCATTAATGTTGCCTTCACAGATGTGTAAGTTACCCATGCCTTGGGCACTAATGCACCCCCATACCATCACAGATGCTGGCTTTTGAACTTTGTGTAAATAACAGTCTGGATGGTTTGCGAATATTTCCAAAAACAATTTGAAATGTGGACTCGTCAGACCACAGAACACTTTTCATCAGTCCATCTTAGATTATCTCAGGCCCAGAGAAGCTTGCGGCGTTTCTGCATGTTGTTGATAAATGTCTTTCGCTTTGCATAGTAGAGCTTTAACTTGCACTTACAAATGTAGCGACAAACTGTATTTGGTGACAGTGGTTTTCTGAAGTGTTCTTGAGCCCATGTGGTGATATCCTTTAGAGATTGGTGTCGGTTTTTGTTACAGTGCCGTCTGAAGGATTGGAGGTCACGATCATTCAATGTTTGTTTCCGGCCATGCCGCTTACATGGAGTAATTTCTCCAGATTTTCTGAATTTTTTTATGATATTATGGACCGGAGATGTTGAAATCCCTAAATTTCTTGCAATTGCACTTTGAGAAACGTTGTTCTTAACTATTTGACTATTTGTTCACGCAGTTGTGGATAAAGGGGTGTACCTCGCCCCATATTTTCTTGTGAAAGACTGAGCATTTTTTGGGAAGCTGTTTTTATACTCAATCATGGCAACCCACCTGTTCCCATTTAGCCTGCACACCTGTGGGATGTTCCAAATAAGCGTTTGATGAGCATTCCTCAACTTTATCAGTATTTATTGCCACCTTTCCCAACTTCTTTGTCACGTGTTGCTGGCATCAAATTCTAAAGTTAATGATTATTTGCAAAAAAAAATGTTTATCAGTTTGAACATCAAATATGTTTTCTTTATAGCATATTCAACTGAATATGGGTTGAAATGATTTGCAAATAATTTTATTCCGTTAATATTTACATCTAACACAATTTCCCAACTCATATGGAAACGGGGTTTGTAACTCAAATAATGGGTTTCACTATGTAAAGTGCTCTGAATCACTACAAAAAAATCGTTAAATAAATATACTTCACTTCACTTAAAAGGGAACCAAGATTGTATTTATTTTGCCTATCAAGAACAGAGATTTTTTTTTCTTTATAGAAAATAAATGCGATCAAAAGTCTGCTTACAATAGAGGCTATTAGAGTCGCAGTATTCTGCCTAAAAAGAACTTAAAAAGCATCCAAACACCTCCAATAAGGTTTTATGTACACGCAGTGTGATAATATACAGAGTTGGGGATCTTATTTGCACCGAAGACAACCTATTTGGCTTTAAGAGCAAGTACAGCACTGACTTGTGTATTTATGCTTTAAAAGAAGCAGTAGAAAAATACAGAGCGCAGGGCCCTACAATGTTGGTAGGGTTTATTGATGCATCTAAGGCATTTGACAGAGTTAACCGTCTCAAACTCTTCACCAATCTGAAGCATAGGGGTGTTCTGGGTATATTCTGGCATATTGGTACGACAGGCAGACAAAGCAGGTAAAATGGGGGAGTAGTTTATCCTCTCCCTTTAGAGTTGGAAATGGGGTACGGCAGGGTGGGCTTCTATCACCAGGCCTATTTAGCCTGTAACTGTCAAGGCAGTGGAGAGAATGCAGAACAGGATGCATCATGGGGAACACCTTAATCAACCACTTTATGTACGCTGATGATTTGGCCATTATATCTCCCAGTAGTGCAGGGTTCCACCAGCTTCTTAACATATGCTCAGACTATGGAGTCAGGTTTGACATCAAATATAATGCCACAAAGAGTATGGTAATGATATGTAGAACCAAGGAGGATCACCATCTTCATTTCCCAGGTTTCTGGTCAAACCCTGTCTGTGTGCAACAATGTCAAATACTTAGGCCACATCATCAATGACAAGATGGAGGATGATGCTGACATGCTTAGACAGAGAAGAAAGCCAATATACTGGTGAGAAAATGTTATGACTGCTTGGATGAAGCGAAGGTGCAATGTTAATATTTGGCTACATGTCCCCTGGAAAGTTTCCCTGCAATAAGGCACTTTTGGTAGCCATCCACAAGATTCTGGTTGAATTGTTGACCACTCCTCTTGACAAAATTGGTGCAAGTCAGCTAAATGTATGACATGGACTTGTTTCTTCAGCATTGTCCACATGTTTAAGTCAGGACTTTTGGAAGGCCATTCTAAAACCTTAATTCTAGCCTGATTTAGCCATTCCTTTACCACCTTTGACGTGTGTTTGGGCTCATTGTCTTGTTGGAACACACAACTGCGCCCAAGACCTAACCTCCGGCATTGGGATTTTAGGTTGTCCTGAAGAATTTGGAGGTAATCTTCCTTTTTCATTGTAACATTAAAAGCACCAGTTCCAATGGTTGCAAAACAGACCCATAGCATAATACTACCACCACCATGCTTGACAGTGGGAATGGTGTTTCTGGGGTTAAATACCTCGCCTTGTCTCCTCCAAACATATTGCTGGATATTGTGGCCAAACAGCTCAATTTTTGTTTCATCTGACCACAGAACTTTACTCCAGAAGGTCTTATCTTTGTTCATGTGATGTCAGATGAAACAAAAATTGAGCTGTTTGGTCACAATACCCAGCAATATGTTTGGAGGAGAAAAGGTGAGGCCTTTAATTCCAGGAACACCATCCTACTGTCATTGCTGTATATATTATAGACTGCATATAACATTGCTGTATTTCTACTTCAGACCCAACATATTTGCTCACATTTTCAGTAGACCCATAATAAATTCATAAAAGAACCAAACTTCATGAATGTTTTTTGTGACCAACAAGTATGTGCTCCAATCACAATAAGAATTGTAGAAATTATTGGAAGCTGAAGCCAGCCATGACATTATGTTCTTTACAAGTGTATGTAAACTTTTGACCACGACTGTATGTACATCATCCTCACAAGACAACCAAACTTCTTATACACAATATATTTAAGAATAGTGTTAATAATGAAATATAAAGTAAGTAAAGATGTGAGAGTAAGAAGTAAACAAACCTGTTCTGCGTAACACAACTTGATGATGTTTCTTATAATCACTCCACGGAGACAGCCCTCGCAAAAATGACTAATGATCTATTGCTAACGATGGATTCTGATTCGTCATCTATGTTGCTGCTCCTCGATCTTAGCGCTGCTTTCGATACCGTCGATCATAATATTTTATTAGAACGTATCAAAACACGAATTGGTATGTCAGACTTAGCCCTGTCTTGGTTTAACTCTTATCTTACTGATAGGATGCAGTGCGTCTCCCATAACAATGTGACCTCGGACTATGTTAAGGTAACGTGTGGAGTTCCCCAGGGTTCGGTCCTTGGCCCTGCACTCTTCAGCACCTACATGCTGCCGCTAGGTGACATCATACGCAAATACCGTGTTAGCTTTCACTGCCATGCTGATGACACCCAACTCTACATGCCCCTAAAGCTGACCAACACGCCGGATTGTAGTCAGCTGGAGGCGTGTCTTAATGAAATTAAACAATGGATGTCCGCTAACTTTTTGCAACTCAACGCCAAAAAAACGGAAATGCTGATTATCGGTCCTGCTAGACACCGACCTCTATTTAATAATACAACTCTAACATTTGACAACCAAACAATTAAACAAGGTGACTCGGTAAAGAATCTGGGTATTATCTTCGACCCAACTCTCTCCTTTGAGCCACACATTAAAAGCGTTACTAAAACAGCCTTCTTTCATCTCCGTAATATCGCTAAAATTCGCTCCATTCTGTCCACTAAAGACGCTGAGATCATTGTCCATGCGTTTGTTACGTCTCGTCTCGACTACTGTAACGTATTCTTTTCGGGTCTCCCCATGTCTAGCATTAAAAGATTACAGTTGGTACAAAATGCGGCTGCTAGACTTTTGACAAGAACAAGAAAGTTTGATCACATTACGCCTGTACTGGCTCACCTGCACTGGCCTCCCGTGCACTTAAGATGTGACTTTAAGGTTTTACTACTTACGTATAAAATACTACACGGTCTAGCTCCATCCTATCTTGCCGATTGTATTGTACCATATGTCCCGGCAAGAAATCTGCGTTCAAAGGACTCCGGCTTATTAGTGATTCCCAAAGCCCAAAAAAAGTCTGCGGAATATAGAGCTTTTTAATTTCGGGCTCCAGTACTCTGGAATGCCCTCCCGGTAAAAGTTTGAGATGCCACCTCAGTAGAAGCATTTAAGTCTCACCTTAAAACTCATTTGTATACTCTAGCCTTTGAATAGACTCCCTTTTTAGACTAGTTGATCTGCCGTTTCTTTTCTTTTTCTCCTATGTCCCACTCTCCCTTGTGGAGGGGGTCCGGTCCGATCCGGTGGCCATGTGCTGCTTGCCTGTGTATCGGCTGGAGACATCTCTGCGCTGCTGATCCGCCTCCGCTTGGGATGTTTTTCTGCTGGCTCCGCTGTGAACGGGACTCTCGCTGCTGTGTTGGATCCGCTTTGGACTGGACTCTTGCGACTGTGTTGGATCCATTATGGATTGAACTTTCACAGTATCATGTTAGACCCGCTCGACATCCATTGCTTTCCTCCTCTCCAAGGTTCTCATAGTCATCATTGTCACCGACGTCCCACTGGGTGTGATTTTCCTTGCCCTTATGTGGGCCTACCGAGGATGTCGTGGTGGTTTGTGTTGTGGTTTGTGCAGCCCTTTGAGACACTAGTGATTTAGGGCTATATAAGTAAACATTGATTGATTGATTGATTGATAATAAACATCCAAATGTTGTCGCTCCTTCTCCTCTTTTGTTGGCCAAACTTCCTCCTCGTACTTTGCCATCGTTCTTTCGCACATTTTCACACAGTCACAACACTTTACACTCACATTAGTTCCCTACGTAGCGATGTTTAAATAACTTCCGCGTCTCTTGTTTAGAAGCTAACAAGCTAAGCTAACTAGCCAGCTAAACTAGCTGCAAGCTACCTTAAATGAAGCTGGCAAACAGGAGAAGTGTCAAAGTGCGCTCAGACTAATGTATCCGGCTACAAACAATTATTAACCGTGTGTACTTTATTAAACAACATATATGTAAGAATACAGAAATATAATGCCCGCGTTTAGGACTTCTTCGTCAGACGCCATCTTGCTTTATCACCCAATCGGTCCACGCATGCGTTAACGACGTCACTTCCGTCGACTCGTTTTGCCACACTTACTTACCATGGTTCTTTGGTGTCATCTGTATTTCAATAACGATGTCATAATAAACTATTATATAAAAAAACAAACTTTATTAAAAATACGGTGTTCATTATGAAACTGCACAGATTTGTACACAAACCTGAAAGATGGTTCAGCAGCCTTAAATGGAAAATAAATCGATGTTTTATTATTTTATAATGAGTTATTTATTTCATAATTCTGAAAATGTAAAATATTTTTTTTATTAAGTTACAGTAAGTGCTTTGTTAAAAAAAAAAAAAAAATAACATTTAAAAAATAAATTATGTGATGGGAGTTAGTGGCGCCCCCGTGCGTCATTCATTACAATGACGGAAGCGTAAAAGTGGTTGAAATTGTGGCGATACACCTTGTTCATTTTCATATTCGTGTTCCCTTTTACTCCGAGGTAAGATAATATTTTTTATAAACACATTACTAAAACATACAAGTATTTCATTAAAATGGCGCCTCTGTAGTGGCTGCTGGTGGCAGGAACTCTGTGCTCTTGTGTAATCCTTTTCTGTTCCTGTTGTTTCCCTCTTGTTTTCATGTGGGGTTTTTTTGTGTTTTGGTCGGGGACCCTTTGGGACTGTGTGACAAGGGGCGGCACTTCCGTGACTTCTTCGGTGCTTTTTTGTGAACTTCTGGATCTGCCTACCAGCTGCTGGGTCTCTGCCACACCAGAAATAATTTGGAGAGACTGGAGGAGATGCGGATGAAGAGACAGGGCTGTGGAGCTGGCGCTTAGCGTCAGGACGGACAACCTTCACGGTGTCTTGGCTGAATGAGCAGGTATCGGACACCTCGGTCTCCTTGCAGGCATCCTCGCTCATCCATGCGGACTGGACACCGGCAAAATTTAGTGGGCGGTTCACTTGGTTGCTTTGTTTGGTCTACTCTTGTCTGACCATGCTCCTCCCACCCCAGCAGATGATGGCGTGGAACATCTCAGAGGCCACCAAAGTGTGCATGGGTGTTGAAATGATTTTTTTGTTTGGTTGATTGTATATGCAGGTTGTAATCGTGTCTGCGCAATATATATTATTGGTTAATCATTTTTGTTTTTGTTATTTTACTTTTGTAGCAGTACGTAGCAATAGCACTGCTGGAGAGTCAGCTGGTTGCATCAGCTCTGCTCTTTTAATGTCCTCTGATGTTTCCCTTTTACACACATGGTTATGTGTGCTATGGCTATGAGGTTTTTCTCTTTCTTCCCTTGGCCTCAGTCTGGACCACCTCTCCAGGGGCCCAAGCTTTGACTGAATATTTTTTTTTCATTTTACTCACCCCTCTCCCTAGTGTTTACCCATTTCTCACCTTTTTTGTAAGGGGTGCCGGAAGTTGTCAGACTCGTCAGCGATTATGTTCTGTCTCCCTGTAATGTTTGTCTGCTCTTGAATGGGATTGTCACAGCTAAACAGTGTGTGCAAACAATACAAATGCGCGCACTGATACCCCGGATATGCACTGGATGTGGTGAGGATTTTTTAAATTTCAATTCAAGTCAATGTGTCGAATTCCACTGCTGCCGAATGCTTTGTCGGTGCCGTACCACAACCCTGCGCTAAATATAAGCAGAGGTTCTATATTTGCCAGACGGCACAATGCAGCAGGTCAATGTAGTTCAGATCTGCTTCTGTGGGGCAGGAGGCCACGCTCAAACATAATAATAAATTCTCCAGTTTACTTTCAAAACAAAATATAAAAAAACTGTTTTGTTCAATGAAAATCTTCGCCTACATTTACTAAGATTAAACACAAATAAGGCAACAAGAGAAGTTTCCAACCTTACCTTACTCTTTTCTAAATGAAATGTGTGCAGCTGAGTCTGTCTCTCAGCAGTAAATGTGCTGCTGCTTGAATAGATGCTGCAGTGTAAAATACAAAATGGCACGTTTGTCATCTCTGTATGCATTGCAACTATAAAGTTACTTTTCTACATTCCAGTTGTGTTTGTTAATGAATAAAACAACCAACTCCACTCACGATGGCTCTAAAGTTCAGTGATGTGTTGCTAACTCCAGCCTTTTTCTTCTTTGTTGATATTTTACAGTAGTTAACATGCATGATGTAACAATGCTGCTAATATACCAAAGTCCACGTTTTGCTAACAATTTTATTCATTCATACTTATAATTGGACAATAACATCAATAAAATCCAATGGAAAACGTTTTGGATTTTATAAGACACAAAAACAAATGAAAATAATAAATGTCCTGTCTTCAAAGATGAGAAGACAAAATAATAGCTACATGTATAATATTCAATACATGCACACAACTTAAAGAGTAACTACAGGACAACATATAACAGTAGAAGATGAGAAGCACTACATACTACATCAAATGAACATTCACATTAAACATGCTGTGTTTTTAAAGTTCATTTAGCACATTCACTGTAAAAGTGTTTTCAAATCCCTGCAGCTTCCGTGACTGTTACACACTTGTGTTTACTGACCTGATACTTAATCCTGAAAGTTTTATCACACACAGTGCAACTAAATGGTGCCTCTCCAGTGTGTGTTCTCATGTGTGTGGTCATGTGTTGCTTTGTGGAGGAACTCTTCTTACAAACAGAGCAAATAAAAGGTTTGACTCCGGTATGTGTTCTCATGTGCGTGGACATGTTAGGCTTTGTGGAGAAACTGATCTTACAAACAAAGCAAGTAAAAGGTTTCTCTCCAGTGTGTGTTCGCATGTGTGTGGACATGTGTTGCTTTCCGGAGAAACTCTTATTGCAAACAGAGCAGGTAAAAGGTTTCTCTCCAGTATTTGTTCTCATGTGTCTGGTCATTACAAGATTTGTGGGGAAACTCTTCTTACAAACAGAGCAAGTTAAATATTTCCCTCCAGTGTGTGTTCTCAGGTGTGATATGATTTCATACTTAGTGTTGTATCGTTTAGCACAAGCTGAGCAAGCAAATGGTTTCTCTCCAGTATGTCTTCTCATGTGTCTGGTAATGTCAATCTTTCTGGAGAAACCTTCTTACAAACAGAGCAAGCAAAAGGTTTCTCTCCAGTATGTATTCTCATGTGTGTGGTCATGAGTTGCTTTCTGGAGAAACTCTTCTTACAAACAGAGCAAGTAAAAGATTTTGTCTCCAGTATGTCTTCTCATGTGTACTGTAAAACCAGTCTTGTGTCTAAATGATTTCCCACATTCAGAGCAGTCAAAGTGTTTGTTGTTAGTGTGATGTCTCGTATCACCTTTAGAGTTATTTTTACTCTCCAAAGGTTTTTGGATGTGGTCACTGTGATCAGAAGAGTCTGACATCATGTGGTCCATGTCTGACAGTGGAGCAAAGATGCTGTCTGGTTGTGACTTTATATCTTCACAATGCTCTCCATCAGCTTCTGTGATGTGTTGACTTACAAGCTCCGCCCTTCTGTTCTCCTCACTTTGACTGTGATGAAGCCGTAAGGACTGAGCTTCATCTTCATCATTAGCCTCCTCTAAACTTTGAGGCTGCTCCCACAGTTCCTCCTCTTCCTATTTAATGTGGGAGGTGGCCTGTAGCTCCTTCTGTCCCACACTGGAGCTCCACTCCTGCTGCTTGGAGGGAATCTCTTCATGACTCTGTTGACACCTGCTGGACGTCTACAGAACATAAAACACAAATGAGGTGTTACTGTATTGAAGTTTGCAGAATTCAAATTATTCACATGTGAGGTAGGCCAAATAGACAGTGATGGGCAAGCGACTTGGAAAATGTAGTACGCTAAGCTACAAGTTACTCCCAATTAAATGTAGCTAAGCTATCCTCAGAGAATTGTAGCAAGCTACACTACACGCTACACTGCAAAAGTAGCTTCCCACATTAAAGCTACATTTAACAGCATTTCTATCTATTGGCCTTCATGTATAATATCAATGTTAATGTAACTGAGAGTGTAGAAATGGACCCAGTGAGGTTCCATTGCTGTTAACTATCTGTCATTTAGCTGGGGACACCTTACAACACTCCACTGTATGCATTCATTTATTTGTTCTTGTATTTCTACCCTTTTGAGACACCAACATGGAAAAGTAATTTCCATATGAGGAGGTGTGAACAAGTTAGGACATACATCATGGTCCCAATACAGAAAACCATTGCATCTAACGGAGAATGTCTCATTTGCACCACTGGTGGTGAAATCTATCCAATTTAGGGTGGTCCCAAAAAGGAGGAATTTTCAAATTTACTGTGTGTCGGTTTTAAAATTGCTCTCCCTCTGGTCAACATATGAAATAAGAATTGTGTATGAAGGTTTTAAGTGCACCCCCTCTGGCCAACATATGTAATAAGTGTGAGTAAGAAATTTAAATGTGCCTCCTTTAGCCAAAATGTATAAAATAAATATGTATACAGAGACATACTGTAATAACTTGAAGTAAATAATGAACATTAAAAACCAATTACAAACAAAACATTTAAAACAAAACGTATTAAATTTAAATAAAAGCATTCCTTTTTTTTATATTTGCATAGTATGTAGAAATTAATATGTTTAATTGGTTATTAGTATTAATTAGTTTATATATCTCGAAATGGTGGGCCTAAAGAGGTAGACACTGTTACATCTAATAGAGAGCCAAATACTAGTCTGTGAACATTGCTCCAAAGTCAACATTTTTTTGTTGATTTAGTGTGCATACAAAAGTGAACATTGACAGGTGCAAAGGCAGCAATATATGACAAAACAAGACAGCAGCTAAAGAAGGACTTATCCTATTCATCCTCAAAAAACCCAACACGTGAGCAGCTGATTTTACCACTTTCGGTGCTGACGTAAGACAACCCGCATCCCATATTGTTGTTTTTTTTAAATGAAATAAGTTAATTTCCGTCACATAATCTACCATCAACCATTATGTGTGATCAGTTTAACAGTAAAGATTATACATATTTTCCATCATACACATTTACACACACAAAAAAAGAAAGAGAATGATGGAAAAAGGAATAGGCGGAAGTCAAAAATTTATATTTGCCTGGGCACTAAGAGGGACATATTTATTGAATCAAAAATAATGAAATTCCACAACATAGGGAATTTGCAAACAGCTAAAATTATACACAAAACAAACTATAACCTGCTAGTCAAGAATATACAATTCTTCTAAAAAAAGACGAGAAATATAATCTTAAAATAATGTAAGCGTCAATATATACCTTGATGTTGCAGAAAAAAGACCATAAGTTTTTTTAACCAAATTCCGAACTCTAAATGGGTGAATTTGGTGATTTAAACGCCTTTCAATTGTTCGCTGTCGGAGCAATGACCTTTCACCCGTGACGTCACAACGTGAAGCAATCCCCCCCTTTCTCAAACACATTACACACACCAAGTCAAATAAGCTGTTATTTTCCATTTTTCGACTGTTTTCCGTACCTTGGAGACATCATGCCTCGTCGGTGTGTTGTCGGAGGGTGTAACAACACGAACAGGGACGGATTCAAGTTGCAACAGTGGCCAAAAGATGCGAAAGTCCTTCGTTTGTTCCGCATACTTTACCGACGACAGCTATGCTACGACAGAGATGGCACAGAGATGTGTGGATATCCTGCAACACTCAAAGCAGACGCGTTTCCAACGATAAAGTCAACAAAATCACAAAGGTGAGTTTTGTTGATGTTATTGACTTATGTGCTAATTATGTGCTAATCAGACATATTTGGTCACGGCATGACTGTAATCGATGCTAACATGCTATTTAGGCTAGCTGTATGTACATATTGCATCATTATGGCTCATTTGTAGCTATATTTGCATCCAGCCTTTTTGTTGGTTAGAAGGCGATCGCCGAATTTGTCCTCACTTCCTCCCGTGCCGCTGTCTGTCGTGATATGGCTCAATAGCTTCAGTTTCTTATTCAATTTTGTTTTCGCTATCTGCCTCCACACTCCAACCATCCGTTTCAATACATGCGTAATCTATTGAATCGCTTGCGCTGCTGAAATCCGAGTCTGAATCCGAGCTACTATGCTATACCTTTCTGTGGTATCCGCCATGTTAGCTTCTGGTGGCTTCACGCAGTGACGTCACAGGACAATAGACGGGTGGATATAACGACGGTTAAAATCAAGCACTTTGAAGCTGTTTTTCAGGATATTGCGTGATGGGTAAAATTTTGAAAAAAACTTCGAAAAATAAAATAAGCCACTGGGAACTGATTTTTATTGGTTTTAACCCTTCAGAAATTGTGATAATGTTCCCCTTTAAAGGGGAACATTATCACCAGACCTATGTAAGCGTCAATATATACCTTGATGTTGCAGAAAAAAAGACCATATATTTTTTAACCGATTTTCGAACTCTAAATGGGTGAATTTTGGCGAATTAAACGCCTTTCTATTATTCGCTCTCAGAGCGATGACGTCACGTTGTGAAATCACCTAGGTAGTCAACCGTCATTTTCTCACACACATTGTAAACATCGAGTCAAATCAGCTGTTATTTTCCGTTTTTTCGACTGTTTTCCGTACCTTGAAGACATCATGCCTCGTCTGTGTGTTGTCGGAGGGTGTAACAACACGATCAGGGACGGATTCAAGTTGACTGATGTGGAGTGTGCTTCTATTAGCACGGCATGCTAATCGATGCTAACATGCTATTTAGGCTAGCTGTCTGTACATTTGTAGCTATATTTGCATCCAGCCTTTTTCTCCACCCACATTTAATGCCAAACAAACACTTACCAATCGACGGATTTAAGTTGATCCAGTGTCACAAGATGCGTAAATCCCGATCGTTTGGTCTGCACATTTTACCGGCGATGCGAAGGTAGACATGGCACAGAGATTTATGGACATCCTGCGACACTCAATCGAAGGCTATCGCCGAATAGCGTCAATAGCTATTCGCTCAATAGCTTCAGTTTCTTCTTCAATTTTGTTTTCGCTATCTGCCTCCATATAATCCAACCATCTGTTTCAATACATGCGTAATCTGTTGAATCGCTTAAGCCGCTGAAATCCGAGTCTGAATCCGAGCTAATGTCGCTATATCTTGCTTTGCTATCCGCTGTGTTGGCATCACTAAATGACGTCACAGGAAAATGGACGATGGATTTAAAGATAGCGAAAATCAGGGACTTTAAAGCCTTTTTTCGGGATATTCCATGATGGGTGAAATTTTGAAAAAAACTTCGAAAAATAAAATAAGCCACTGAGAACTGATTTTTATTGGTTTTAACCCTTCTGAAATTGTGATAATGTTCCCCTTTAAAACATTTGTACGCACGTACAACACTTCAGACCTTCAGTATATCAGGATGTGGAATTAAATGATGGAATGGATTAAGCAAAGCAATCAAACAATGTACTAATATGATCCACTTCAAGAAACTCTTCAAAATTAAAGTGTTTATAAAGAAGAAAGAAGAAGAACCTTGATTATAAACATTCTGAATTTATTTCATCCATCTATCTGTTCATTTTCAAGATAATCTTACTCATCTCACCATATGAAATGTAATTTACTTCACCGAGCATTATTTAATTATTTTTATTGTGGTTACTTATGGAGTATATTGTGAATAAATTGAGAACTGGAAGTGAACAAAAGTTTTAGCAACTGTTATGTAAAAGAAAAGGGGTAGGATTAAATAAGCTCTGTTTCTTCCTACTCCTTTTCCAACTTGTTGAAAAGACAAACTGGAAATTGTCAATCATGTTGTATGCTTGTATGTTTCAAATAAACTCAAACTCAACTCAACTAACACTTGGTCAATATTCAAACCACAAAATGCAAATGGTGTATTGTTGATGTTTTTTGAATGGTTAGAGAGAACCTCCCATTGGCTCTATTGCAAGTGGACTTTTTTTTACATTTATGAGTTAGAATTAGGGCTGGGCGATATATCGAATATACTCGATATATTATAGGTTTGTCTCTGTGCGATATAGAAAATGACTATATCGTTGCTTTTAGCTGCGGGCATTACACTACAGGCTCTCCTCACTCTTTCCTGTCTCTCTTTCCCACAGAGACATAAAACAAGCGCACTTTCTTACATAAGTCACATACTGTCGCGCGTGCAATGTCATACGCACTCGCAGAGCAGACAGGTTGCGGCATGGTAACGTTAGCTGTGGTGCTAACGGAGTGGTGCGAATGGTAATACGGGAGAAAGAAGGAGCTAATCTGGTAACAAATGAACGAATAATTAATTCCCAAGAAAAACGGCACAGGGTCCATTGTCTGGCGGTGGTTTGGCTTCAAGCGGGAAGGTGTTGAACAGACAACCGTAATATGTCAAGTATGCGGCAAAAGTGTTGCTACAAAAAGTAGCAGCACTGCTAATGTGTCGCATCATTTGAAAAGTCACCCGCTAGAGAATGAGGAATGCTTGAAACTCTGCATGTCAACATCTCAATTGGTGCCACACCCACAAAATGCCCACGCAACCATTTCCACATCAACACCGTATGACAGAAATAGTCAACAGAAGGAGATAATGTCCACAGGAACCTACCACATAGCGAAAGACATACACTATTTGATTTCCTATTATGCAGCTAATTTTTATTTGACAGTTATTGAAATATCTTGTGTGACATCATCCACAAAAGTGAACTTTATTTGTTTTAAACTATTATAGTGACGTTCTGTTCAAAAAGTGAACTTTAATTTTGTGTTGTTTTGATATGTCATCTTAATGACATCATGCACAAAAGTGCACTCATAGCTTGTTTTAAAATGTCTCTGACAATCTTGCACTTTCTGTTTTGGAAATGACATGAATGTTTGTGCCACTGCTTAATAACTGTTTAATAAATACACTTTTGCTAAATTGACTTAGGTGTGATTTCCTTTTCTGCATGAATGTTTAAAAGTAGCATATATTAATGCAGTATGAAGAAGAATGTTTTAATGTAGACACATTGAATCAAGTGTTTATTCAAGGCTAAGGCAAAATATCCAGATATATATGGTGTATCGTGACATGGCCTAAAAAATATTGAGATATTAATAAGAGGCCATATCGCCCAGCCCTAGTTAGAATGTTATTATTTTATTTTATTTTTTCATATTTCAACTGTCGTGTCTTTTATGATGATTGTGAATGATGGGAAAATTCCCCGAATAAGTGCAGTTCCCCTCTAAATTCCAGTGATTATATTCAAGACTTTAAGTATATGGCCCTGTGATGAAGTGGCGATTTGTCCAGGGTGTACTCCGCCTTCTGCCCGACTGTAGCTGAGATAGGCACCAGCGCCCTCCGCGACCCCAAAGGGAAAAAAGCGATAGAAAATGGATGGATGGACTTT
Organism: Nerophis ophidion; assembly: GCF_033978795.1. Lineage (NCBI taxonomy): Eukaryota > Metazoa > Chordata > Actinopteri > Syngnathiformes > Syngnathidae > Nerophis > Nerophis ophidion. The sequence continues at coordinate 17,171,234 of NC_084638.1, forward strand.
AAGTCTATGAGCATAAAGTGATGAAGCCTACTTGGATAAGAGGACAAAGGTCTTCTAAGACAAAGTGAAGAGTCCAGTTGTGATGGATTGAATGCCCTGAGAATAAAATGATATGTGGATGTTGTGCTTACTTGGACTGTGATGAAGCTGTGAGGACTCAGGTGGTTTGTCTTCATGCTCTTCAGTCTTCACAGAGACAACAGTCAGTGGAAACTTGCTGAGATCAGCCTCCTCCTGCCCTAGAAGACACTCTTCCTCCTGAGTGGTCCACACTTCCTCCTCTTCCTCTTTGATGTGGGGTGGCTGCTGGACATCTGTTGGGTAAATAAGTAAATAAGATGAAGAGAGAATATAAATTGTTTTTGACTGACACTGTTGTCATGATTTGTGTTCTTTCGTGTGTTGAGTTAAAAGTGCGTCGCAAAACAACCAATAAAAATGCGGGGAATATCTCCTTTTGTTCCAGACACTAAAATGTATTCAAAAGTGAGTACAAAACTACACTTGGAAATTTGATGGGGGTAAATTGAAAAGTCAGCATCGATTGAGGCATTCTTAACTTTACACTCACTGATGTAAAGTGTGTAAATATGTTATTGTGTATACGTTCTATGACACCTTAACTTTATCTCTTAACTTAACCACAATCTTGTAATGACATAGTCATTACCATAACTTCAATATCATGGAAATAAAAAAAATCTAATTCCTAAATCACTTAAATAGTATGTTATTGTCATCATGCAAAATGTTTTTTTGTGCTCATTTTGTTAGCTGAGTCAAAAGGAACTTTTACCAAAAACATGTTTTACTATGTGGTGTTTTATGGAGTATCTCCATCAACAATTCCTCTTTAGGAATTGGAGACCATCTACGACACGCTGAAGGAAAGTCAGTCACCTTTATGTTCTTTTAATAAATCAAGCAGTGACTACTTTGGTTATTGAACATAAATGTTTACTTTCACTTATTGTTTCATGTAAGTCAGAATCAAGAAGTAAAATCATAACTAATTAGATTTCATTACAGTATAAAATGTATTTGGTGACTGTGTGAGTTTTGTGTAAACATGTTGATACAGGTTTACATCTTCTTGGGGACTGGAACACAGATATGTCCCGAAAGGATGCACCCATTTTAAAACCTTCACTAAGCTGTGCCACCAACATTGCCTCACTTAGCTCATTAAGCAAACTACCAGGGTGAGTGAGTCCTTTTAAACCTTCATAGACCTCGTTGGGACTTCTGACCAGTCTAAGAACACCACAAGTAGAACTACTGTATGCGGTGATCAATCCATTATATTCTATACCCGTAAAGAACATAGAACCGAGGCTGACGGCCACAAAACAAGCAAAGCTACAATCCTCAAGACCTAGACTAGCAATACTTTCATTGACAAACTGGCAAATTAAGACTCAAGCTGGTACTTGCAAGTACACATGCGTTTGGGTCAATTCCTAACCTCAGAAAAGTAGATAACTTCACAGTCAAAGTGGGTGACAATATTATAACAAACAAAAATGAGATTACCTATCTTGGCTGCATCGTAGAGACTAATCTCTCCAGTGAAAAAATGACTACTAAGGTAGTCAAAGAATCAACCGACGAATTATGTTTTTATTAGTGTTGTCCCGATACCAATATTTTGGTATCGGGACCAGTACCAAAATATATTTCGATGCTTTTCTAAAAAAAAAGGGACCGCAAAAAAGTACATCATCGGCTTTATTTTAACAAAAGAATCTTAGGGTACATTAAACATATGTTTCTTATTGCAAGTTTGTCCTTAAATAAAATAGTGAACATACAAGACAACTTGTCTTTTAGTAGTAAGTAAACAAACAAAAGCTCCTAATTTAGTTTGCTGATATATGCAGTAACATATTGTGTCATTTATTTCTATTATTTTGTCAAAAAATGTAAGGACGAGTGGTAGGAAATGGATCATTAATCTACTTGTTCATTTACTGTTAAAATCTACTTATTTTCTCTTACAACATGTTCTATCTACACTTCTGTTAAAATGTAATAATCACTTATTATTCTGTTGTTTGGATACTTTACATTAGTTGTGGATTATACCACAAATTTGGGTACCAATCTGATACCAAGTAGTTACAGGATCATACATTGGTCATATTCAAAGTCCTCATGTGTCCGGGGACATATTTCTTGCGTTTATAAACATAATATACATTTTTTTTAAACGAAAGATGTTGTGATGTCAACAAATATTGATGTAATCATACAAGTAGTACTTTTTAGAGGTGGCATAGTACCGAATATGGTTAATTAGAATTGTGGTACTATACTAATACCAGTATACCGTACAACCATAGTTCTGATATAGTAGGATCACCCCGCTGGTGGGTAGGAATACACTTAAGACTCTAACACAAGCGCTCATTTAACCCCACTTGGACTACGGAGTTCATGTTTGGTACCGTGATGCCTTAAAAACCCTGAAAAACAAATTCCAGAAAACCCCAAACAAAATGATTGTGCTTCTACTCAACTGTCCATCTCGGGCTCACCTTTCCACCAACCATTTCCTTAACTTGGGGAGGCTCTTGGTAGCCGACAGAAAACATCTTCTTGTAGTTGGTCTGGTGTACAACATACACCGTTCCACTAAAATACTCATGTACCTGTCTAGATACTTCAAAATATATTCACCATTATAACCCTAGAAGTAGTTGTACAAATCACACTCAACCCAGATTTCACTCCAGAAAAAGTTCTAATTTGTTTGCCTGTCTTACCACCAAAATGTAGAACTCCCTATCAATAGCCATAACGGACTTTAAATTCCTTACTTCCTCATAAGTTGCTTTGAAAATACATTACTACTCATAACTAGGAATAGAAAAATCCTTTAGCTTTTTTTTTTTAAATTTTATTTTCTAGCAGTATTTGTGTACTTTGAATGCTACTTTCTACATAGTACTTTTTTCTGTGAGTGAAGACAAATTTCACCTGAAACCATCTCAGGCTTTCTTGTAGCAGTGAATGTGTACCGTGATGAAAGTGTACCCTTTCCTATGCAAACTTCTCATAACTCCTTCAATCAATCAATCACACATTGTTACAAACTGAGAGGAACATCAACCTCAAACTGTCTCGTTTGCATGAAGAATCTAAATCAAAGCATTGCATCATCCCCACAAGACAAAGCATATTCCTATTGAAGAAAAGTGTTAATATTGAAATATAAAGCTAGTAAAGATGTGAGAGTAAGAAGTAAACAAACCTGTTCTGTGTAACACAACTTGATGTTTCTTGAAAACAGCGTCCAGTAGTTGATGTTGTCACTCATTCTCCTCTTTTATTGGACAACGTTCCTCCTCATACTTTGCAATCGTTCTTTCGCACATTTTCACACAATCACAACACTTTACACTCACATTTGATCTCTTCTTAGCGATGTGTTGATAACGTCCGCGTCTCTTTGTTAGCAGCTAACAAGCTAAGCTAACTAGCACAAGACGCGATAAAGTGCGCTCAGACTAATCAATCAATGTATTTTATTTCGGCAATCTTCACATAAAACAAAGAACAACAACAAGAAAAGAAAAAAAAAACAAAAAAAACACTCATTTGAGCAATGATTTAGCCGAAAGGGTGTAGGTTGAAGCAACGCTTATATAAACCTACCCCATCACAACAAGAACAAGCTTCAAAATATATAAAATCTAAAACATGCTTCACTTATATTACTTTTTTTTTTTTTAAACCATATATAAGCAACATATATGTAGCACACGTCTCATATACATAGTTTAACATTTAAATCAAACATATACATTTGTACACTTATATATATATATATATATATATATATACACACACATATATATACATATACACATACATACATACACACACATATATATATATATATATATACATACACATATACACACATACATACATACATTATACATACACAATTCATTTAAATTCCATATAAAGTGGTAATATATACATTTTAATATAACCTATATGTATAATTATGAAATCATACATTGTATTTATATACATATATATTATTGTCTTTCTAAAAAAATGTTTGCTCTTCTTTCTTATATTTACTAATGATAAATGATTTAAAAAGCTTTTTAAACTGGTTTATGTTGGTGCTGTGTTTTATTTCATCCTTTAAACAGTTCCATATTTTAACCCCTGCTATTGTTATACTCATTCGTTTCTGCGTTGTTCTACAATATTGGATCTTAAAAAGTAGTTCTCCTCTTAAATTATAATTCCCTTCTCTTTGTAAAAATCTTCTCTGTAACCCTGTTGGAAGTAAATCTTTACTTGCTTTATAAATCATTTGGGCAGTCTTGAGTTGGATGAGATCTGGTAGTTTTAAATCAAATGTTTTTATAAATAATCCATTAGTGTGTTCTCGGGGTCCTGTGTTATGTATCAGTCTGATGGCCCTTTTTTGCATTATGAATAGTGGTTGGATGTTCGTCCTATATGTATTTCCCCAAACTTCTAGACAGTAACTCAAATATGGTAAAACAAGTGTACAATAAAGAGTGTGTAATGTTTTTTGATTAAGAATATGCCTTGTTTTACCCAGGACAGCAATACTTCTCGCCAACTTCCCTTTGATGTATGTAATGTGTGACTTCCAGCAGATCCTGTGGTCCAAGATCACACCCAAAAATTTGATTTTGTTTACTCTTTCTATACTAACATTGTCTATATACAATTTTACATCTATATCATTTCTCTTTTTTCCAAATAACATAAAGTTAGTTTTATTTAGGTTCAATGATAATTTATTAGCATCAAACCATTTTTTTAGTTTATACATCTCCATGGTGACGGTCCTCAGGAGCTGCTGCAAGTCCACATCAGAACAGAGTACATTGGTGTCATCCGCAAATAACACATATTTAAGGTTTTCAGTTACTTTACAAATATCATTTATATACATGATGAACATCTTGGGCCCTAAAACTGACCCCTGTGGTACCCCACATTTAATATTTAACCAGCATGATTTTTTTTGTGATATCTGTACAAACTGCTTTCTATCAGATAAATAACTTTTTATCCATTCCAGAACAATACCCCTAAAACCATATTTTTCCATTTTTCTAATAAGAATACTATGGTCTACTGTATCAAAAGCCTTCTTAAGATCTAAGAATACTCCTATTGTATATTTATTTTTATCAATACTATCAGTTATTTCCTCAATTAAATCTGCTAATGCTTGTGCTGTTGATCGATTATTCCTGAAACCATACTGCCTATCTGTTAATAATTCATTTTTTTCTACAAAGCCATCGAATCTATTTATAAATATTTTTTCTAATATTTTGGAGAACTGTGGTAGTATTGAGATTGGTCTGTAGTTTGTGAATAAGTGTCTGTCTCCCGCTTTGTGAATAGGAACAACTTTTGCAATTTTCATTAGTTGAGGAAATACTCCCATTTCAAATGAAAGGTTAAATAGATACGCTAATGGAGCACTAATTCCATCTATCACATACTTTAAAGTTTGCATGTCTATATCATCCACATCTTTGCTTGTTTTGTTCTTAAAACTTTTGACTATGTCCCTGATTTCTCTTTCTACTACTGGTTTTAAAAACATTGTTTTAGGGTTTGGGTTGATATAATCTGCTGCATCTATTTTTGTCCCTTCTACCTTTATCTCTTCTGCTAGTTTCGGTCCAATATTTATAAAATAATCATTAAATGTATTTACTATCACCTCCTTATCCTTAATCATGTTGTTATTTTCCATAAAGTATGGTGGGTATTGATTATCATCATTTTTATTTCTAATAATACCATTTGATATTTTCCATACACCTCTTATATTATTCTTGTTATATTCCAGTTTATTTATATAATAATCCTTTTTACACATTCTGATTATATTGATTAGTTTATTTTTATATTTTTTATATTTATTTTCATTTACTAAAGTTCTATTTTTTATAAATTCCTTATATAAAATATTCTTTTTTTTACAGGCATTTTGGAGTCCTTTAGTCATTCACGGTTTAAACTCGCCGTACTTTGACTTCCTTTTATAATTTACTACTGGACAATTTCCATCATATAGTATTTTAAATGTGTTTAAGAATTCTTCATAAGCTGTATTAACTTCTTTTTTATCATAAATAGTATTCCAATTTTGCTTTTGTAGTTCATTCTTGAATTTGTTGAGCGATTTCTCTGTTATGATTCTTTTATAGACAGTTTCACATTCATTCTTGATTTTAATTTTACTGGCACAGTTGTAGACCACAAAGACTGGGAGATGATCACTTATATCATTTATCAAGATTCCACATATTAGGTTGTCATCCATTATATTGGTAAATATATTGTCAATTAGGGTGGCACTATGTGATGTGATTCTTGTTGGTTTATTTATCAAAGATATCAAACTCATACTGTGCATTGTGTCTATAAATTCAGCTGTTTCTCTATTGCTACTTGTATGTATTAAGTCAATGTTAAAGTCTCCACTAATAAATATTTCTTTGTTATTCAATTTATAAAATAATCCTTCCATAGCTTTGGTGAAGGTTTCTATTTTGGATCCCGGAGTTCTATATATACAACTAACTAGGATATTTTTTCTTCCTTCTCTTATAATCTCTACCGTTATACATTCCATTACTTGTTCAATGATAGATGTCATATTTTCAACTTTAATAAAGTTTAGATTTTTATCAATATAGAGTGCTACTCCTCCTCCCTTTTTATCTATTCTATCCAAATGCACAAATTCATATCCATTCAGACCAAAATCTACACTTTTTTCTTGACTTATCCAAGTTTCTGATATTGCTATAATGCTAAAAGGTTTTACAAATTGACTTAAAAATTCCTTTATATGGTGAAAGTTTGCAGACAGACTTCTACTATTAATATGTATAATTGTTAATTGGTTACTTAATTTTATACTGTCATTATATTGTTCATCTGTATAATATTTGCAATTCATTGCTATGCCATTGAATACATTTTTTTCAGGGTCTATATCGTTTTCAAACATAGTGCAAAGTTCATATTTCACTCATTCATTTGCTGTTATATTAACATTCAATTACCAAGTCGGCAACATGATTTCTGGTTTCATCATTTGTACTTTTCAAGTTCCCCATTTCTCTGATTACTAGAACCTGTGCTTCTTCAGGCGTGCCCTGTAGTTTTATCCAGACCTTGCAATTCCGTGTCCACGTGGACTGAATTTTCCCTTGTTTCTTTAGGGCCCTAGCCTGTCTTGCTATGTCCGAGTTTTTTTTTGTTAAGTGCTCATTAATGTACACTGCCGTACCTCTTAATTTTTTGGACTGTCTCAAAAGATCAGTTTTTACTTTCCTGTTCGTAAACCTTACAATAATTGCTTGTTTTGCCAAGTTATCCCTTCGAGGGAGGGTATGACAGGCAGAGATAGCATTACTGTCTATTTCAATGTTCAATGTTCTTAGACTGAAAAAACTGCAGGACCTGTTGCTCCAGGTTTTCTAGCTCCATCGTGGACTCATCCCCACCATTCTTTTCACCTGCAGTTGCTCGAGCATATGAGCGGTGTTTGGTGTTCAAGCCACTGACAATCACATCATCCATTCTTGTGTATTGTTCAAGTTCATCAACACGTCTTTCCAATATTTTAATTGATTTGTCTTTTTCTACAATTATTTTTTTTAGCTCTCTAACTTCCTCCACTAGTTGACTAAGTGCCGTTTGTTGGTTTGCCACTCTGGACAACTCTTCAGACATAAAGTTAAGCGAGAGTTTTATTTCTTCCAGCTCGTCAACCTGTACCTTCCTAGGAGGCATTGTTACTGTTGGTAGTTTAACCTTGCAGTACCTTGATCAGCAGGCTTTATGGCAGTCTGCTTGATATGTTGGTGGTAGGTGCTGCTGTACGGGAGTTGGAGAAATTGATGTTTGTGAATGCTTGCTAATTCCTCAGGGCAGCAGCAACAGCAGTGTTAGCCTCCTCAGGGCAGCAGCAACAGCAGTGTTAGCCTCCTCAGGGCAGCAACAGCAGCAGAGTGTTAGCCTCCTCAGGACAGCAGCAACAGCAGCAGAGTGTTAGCCTCCTCAGGGCAGCAGCAACAGCAGTGTTAGCCTCCTCAGGGCAGCAGCAGCAACAGCAGCAGAGTGTTAGCCTAATGTATCCGGATACAAACAATGACTAACAATGTTTCATCTACTACACGACATATATGCGTACATGTATGCACTAAATACAAATAGAGAAACAATAATGGCCAGTGGCCACGTTTAGGCCTTCTCTGTCAAACGGCATTTTGCTTTTTACTCCTTTGTCTTCTTGGGATTTCCAGCAGACTAGTAGAACATCTTAGGCCTCCACAGCTTCTTAACGGGACTTCTTCGTCCTGTCCTATGGTCCATACTACATTCTACAGTACAGGAGGTCGCGCTACCAACCTTTCCATGGACCACTTGCAAGTTGGCTTCGTCGTTCATCTTTTTCTGTTTGTTCAATGGCGGTTAGGATACATGGAGGGCACTAGGACCGCTCTTTGTGGGGCGGCATAGCTCGGTTGGTAGAGCGGCCGTACCAGCAACTTGAGGGTTGTAGGTTCGATTCCCGCTTCCGCCATCCTAGTCACTGCCGTTGTGTCCTTGGGCAAGACACTTTACCCACCTGCTCCCAGTGCCACCCACACTGGTTTAAATGTAACTTAGATATTGGGTTTCACTATGTAAAGCGCTTTGAGTCACTATAGAAAAGCGCTATATAAATATAATTCACTTCACTTCACTTTGTGGCCGCAGGAAGAGCAGCGGAAAGTTTCCCTGGAGAAAGAAATAGGTGAGTGACTAAACTTTGTATTGGATTTTTTTATTATAATTGACATGTATATATATATATATATATATATATATATATATATATATATATATATATATATATATATATATAATTTTATTTTTTATTTTTTTTACCACAGGCTGTGCTTCTAACATACTCCTAATACGTTTTTCCTATTGTTCTTCTTTTCTTTATTATCAATCAGAAGTGTCACCAGGACGTCCCCTGGCCCTAACACTCCATGAAGGACATTTACGGGCATTGACTTTTGTCTTGTATGGACATTCACATGGACATTGTTAACATCCATATTATCAACCTGTCTGTTTGGTCCTTGTGTGCCAGCTGTTTAATGGCAAATGTTTTTAGAAGAAACTGCACATTTTGTGTTTTGCACATTTTACATTAATCAGGATTTATTTTAATTAAGTATGACGTTTCGAGCAGGCGCTCTTTTTCACACTGGTGTGGACCTTTCTTTCTTTCTTGTTCTTGTAAGTGTTCCTTTTTTGATCCAGCACCCATCCCAATTGTTTTTTTTTTAATTTTTTCCCCCCTATGTTTTGCACATTTTGAAAAAATAAATGTATGGTTGAAGAACACAATTTTCTTGTGATTATGGTATGAATAGGACGTACACTAAGTGCAACAATTGTCTAGTGGAGGTGTAAAGTTATTTTTTCTAAGCATTTTGGCATTTTTAAAGCATTTTCTAAGCATTTTTTCAGGTCCGGACTGAAATAGAGGAAACCCATATTTTATAAGCGACACCAAAAATGTTCCAACCGCCCGCGAGATGTCCCTTATTTCAAAGTCCGGGTGTTGGCAAACCTAATGGTTTGAAAAAGGCATTTGGTCTCTGATGCACTTATTGAGTGATAAAAGAACAATCATATTTTAAGATTTCATCAAGTACGACCTGCAAATACATGAAAATATTTATAAAAAATTAAAGGTTTTCGTTCAAAATATGCAGTATATAATGTTTTTCAGAACTCTTTTCTAAACTTTCAGGGCTTTTGGTGGATTGATACAATATTACAGATTTCAAACTCTGAAATTAGACAATTATTTACTATTTCTTATTTGCTGTATTTTCTCTGGAACAAAACAAACAAACAAAAAACAAAACTTGAAAGTTTCCTTTCTCCCAAAGGCAAAATAGTTCATTAAAAAAACAAAACAAAACAAAACAAAAAAACAGAATTAACCCCTAAAGTAATTGTATGGTGTTGTTTTGCAATTTAAGACAACACTTGTTTGTTCTGTGATAGGGAAACAAAATAAACAGTTTATTTCATGAACGTATGCAAAGTAAAAATCTGTGGGATGATGTACAATATTGGCTTGTGCCTGACACTCTAAACTTGTTTTTTGAAATTGATGTTTTGGGGATGTTAAAAAAGAAAAGAAATGTACACAATTTTTAAAACACAATAATGTTAATTTTTGTTTCATCCACAAATGTAAGTTTGTAAAAACAAAACCATCCTTCCACAAACAATTCAGCCATTTTCTCTCACTTTTATATTGCATGAAGGTCTCAGGACATACATATAAAACAATCAAAACACAATCATCATATTACAAAAGAGAGTACTAAAGATCATTTATTAAATGGATTATAGAGACCCAACAAATGATTCATAAAGTCACACATTTTAAAATTATATAAAAGACAACTGTTCAAATGATTTATAAAGTAAATAATAATATGCTTCATGAAGTGGTCCAGATGCTTCAGATGTGAACCAGTACATATGCATGTAACGGTGCTAATCTATGGGATCAATTACAAGTATTCAATATTTCAAACACCTATAAAAACAGAATAGAATAAGTCTAAAATTGTCTGATGAATATATACTGTATATACACATAAAATGTTTACTGTATGTAAAATATGACTTGTACTGTTTACTCTCACCTTTTCAGATTGTTCTGTTCCATTTTTAATAAAAGTACACAATGTTGCATATTAATGCATGTAATGGTTTGAAGAAAAAAAAACAGTGTATAAATAAAAAAGCATGTTAACAAGATTGTTATACAAACAACAATGTCACACATGTTGTATGTGCTGATGTGGTTTGAAAGTCAAAATTAAAGTATTGACAGTTTATTTCAAATCCTGCAGTTTCATTTGCTGCTGCTGTTCTCACCAGCACACTTGTGTTTCTTACACTGGTACTTATAAGAGAATCTTTCACCACACACACTGCAACTCAACACTTTCTCCCCTGGGTGTGTTCTCATGTGTCTAACAAGATTTGATCGTTCACAAAAGCTTCTGTTGCAGATTGAACAGGAATGGGATTTTTCACCAGTGTGTGTTCTCTTGTGTCTTTTTAAAATTTGACTTTCTTTAAAAGCTTTACCACAGGTTGAACAGGAAAAAGGTTTTTCATCACTGTGTGTTCTCATGTGTACTTTCAAATTGTTACTTTGTACAAACCTTTTACTACAGATTAAACATATAAAATATTTTTCTCCAGTGTGTGACATTGTGTGTTTTTTCAAACTCTGACTGTGTGTAAAACCTTTACCACATATTGAACAGATAAAAGGTTTTTCTCCAGTGTGTGTTCTCAAGTGTAATTTCAAATTATGACTAAGTACAAAACCTTTACCACATACTGAGCAAGAAAAAGGTTTTTCTCCAGTGTGTCTTCTCATGTGTCTTTTCAGATAACTATGGTATTGAAAGGTTTTGTCACAGAGAGAACATGTGAAGTGAGTTTTGTCAGTGTGACATGTCTTATCATCTTTAGAGTCTTCATCATCAGTGTCAGGAGAGTGTGACATTGTGTCCTCACTATTTGATAGTGGAGCTAAGAGCTTGTCTGCTTGTGATCCTCCACAGTGGTCTCCATCAGCTTCTGTTGTCATGTGTTGTGTTGAGCTGCTGCTTGGAGGCTCCGCCTCTCTTTTCTCCTCACTTTCACCTTTGACCTCATCACCTTCACAGGAGACGCCAGAGGGTCCATGGCACCTGGTCTTCTTCGTTGATGGATCCTCCTTCACCATCCTGAAGCTACACTCCTGTTTTTCAGGCAGAAGTTGTTCCTCACAGACGTCTGCAGGACACAAAATAACAAACATGCTTGAGAAATTTCCAGATTCAGTCAGTAAGTTCACATGAACTTACAAAAACAAGTTATTATATGAATTGGCCTGAAAACAAACACTCTGCTTTTTACAACATTATTCACAGGAAAAGAAGACGACTTTTTACGATGGGTGGGCAATATGGCCTAAAATCTATATTGCGATAAATTCCCTTTAACCTGAGTGCAGCTGGGCTAGGCTCCAGCGCCCCCTGTGATTTTAATGTCAGTTACTGATGTATAAACTTGGAGAAAAGATTAGGTTGTTTACAGTGTAAATCTGAATTCTGTATTGTTGTCTCTGCTATGACGCCATCTTGTGGTCGAGAGTATTTCCTTTTGCTTCGTGCCTTGAACCCGAAGTAATGATTCGTCATTGATCTCGCCAAGCAACATTTGTAAGTGTAACCGGGGTTTTCCATTGGATGTGGAACGACGCTGCCATAGCGACAGACTTGTTCCGTTTTTTGTTTTCAAGTCAATGTGTCAGTTTCCACCACCTGGCTTCTATATTTAGTGTTCGACACAACAAAGCATTTAAATTTAGCTAAAATCTGCTCGTGTGGGACAGGAAGTCATGTATAAGCATAAAATAAAGGATCCAGTTTACTTTCAAAGTAGAACATTCTGTTTAAGGCGGATGGTATGCTACACTTTGAAAAGTCCTAATGGACATGAAGTCAACTTGTCAAAAGGTTTTCAGACTTAATTTCACCTCCTTGACACTATTGGACGAAAACATGCTGATTCTAAAAGGTTCAAAATTAAAGAATCATATAACAGGCATATCCTGGGCAGTTATATGGGGGCCTGTACTACAGCGTTGTATTAAAATGACTATTTCCATCTCCAACATTAAAGTGAGTGTCACTAACACTACTGCACACAGGAAAACGTGTGGAGGAGAATTGCAAGTAGTCGAAACAAAGATTGTGAATAACTGAGAAGAGGCTCACTTTGTTCATGTAAGTCTACTGTGGAATAAACATGCTCAGGTGCTGAGAGCGATGCAAAGAGTGAGACCTCTTATTCCATTTTAAAATCCAAAGACCAAGAAGGAAACAGACCGACATAGCAATTTATTGATGACGGTAAGAATAAAGTTATTAGGTTTATTTTTATTTATATCGGTCCCGGCCTACGGTTGCATGAATATTTTAATGCCTCTGGACATCATATTTAATGCTTTTTAATACCATCAAAGCCTTAATTTAGGAAAAGTCTATTTAATTACTTATATTGCTTCTTAATGACCCACAGAAACCCTGTTAAAGCTCTTAAATTGAAACAAATGTGGACTTATCGATACAAAAATCGACTATAAAAATACCAAGTGGGGCTGGGCGATATATCGATATACTCGATGTATCGCGGGTTTGTCTCTGTGCTATATAGAAAATGACTATATCGTGACATTCGAGCATACGTTCTCACAGAGTTGCTTTTAGCTGCAGGCATTACACTACAGGCTCTTCTCACTCTTTGTTGTCTCTGCTTCTCACAGAGAGATAAAACAAGCGCACCTTCTTACATACGTCACATACGTATACACCCTAGTGGAGCAGAGAGGTAATACGAGAGAAAGAAGGTGCGAATCTGGTAACAAATGAAGGAAGAACTAATTCCCAACAAAACATCACGGGGTCCATCGTCTGGCGGTGGTTTGGCTTCAAGTGGGAATATGTCGAACAGACAACCGTAATTTGTCAAGTGTGGGGCAAAAGCGTGGCTACAAAAAGTAGCATTATTGCTAATATGTAGCATCATTTGAAAAGTCACTTGCTAGAGAATGTCAACATCTCCGTTCGGTACCACACCCACAAAATGCCGAGGCACCCATTTCCACATCAACACCGTATGAAAAAAATAGTCAACAACAGAAGGAGATAACGTCCGCAGGAACCTACCACATAGCGAAAGACATACACTATTTGATTTCCTATTATGCAGCTCAATTTTATTTGACAGTTATTGAAATATCTTGTGTGTCATCATGCACAAAAGTAAACTATTGTAGTGGCATTCTGTACAAAAAGTGCACTTTAACTTGGTGTTTTGATATGTCATCTTAGTGACATCATACACAAAAGTGCACTCCTAGCTTGTTTTAAAATGTCTCTGACAATCTTGGACTTTCTGTTTGGAAATGACATGAATGTTTGTGCCACCGCTTAATAACTGTTTAATAAATACAGTTCTTCTAAATTGACTTACCGTATTTTTCGGACTATAAGTCGCAGTTTTTTTCATAGTTTGGCCGGGGGTACGACTTATACCCAGGAGCGACTTATGTGTGAAATGATTTACACATTACCGTAAAATATCAAATAATATTATTTAGCTCATTCACGTAAGAGACTAGACGTATAAGATTTAATCAGATTTATGGATTACGAGTGACATATTGTTTGGTAAAGGTATAGCATGTTCTATATGTTATAGTTATTTGAATGACTCTTACCATAGTATGTTACGTTAACATACCAGGCACCTTCTCAGTTGGTTATTTATGCGTCATATAATGTACACTTATTCAGCCTGTTGTTCACTATTCTTTATTTACTTTAAATTGCCTTTCAAGCGCTTTCTCTATTGGTATTTGTATTGCTCCAGTTGTAGTATAAAATGCTCATTGTCATTTCTATATTATTATTTATTTCACTAACTGCTTCTTTGCTATCACTTTTATGATCATATTTGTACATATCGTATGTGCTGGTGTTGTTCTATTGTTGTTGTTGTTTTTGTTGTTATTGTTGTGTTTGCTGTTGTTGTTTTTGTCTCTCTGTCTAATCCCCCTCATATCCCCACAATTTCCCCCTGTTTTCCTTTTTTTCTCTTTCTATCCCCTCCTGCTCACCAAATGATAATATAAATACATTTAATAGAGTCAAATTCAAATAAGGCAACAAGAGAAGTATCCTACACTTCTCTTTTGTAAAGTAAATCTGAACAGCCGATATGGGCATCTACATCAAATATATGATTTGCCTGAGAAGCTGGACAAGACAAAAAAAAAATACAAAAATAAATAAATTGCCTTTCAAACGTCTATTCTTGGTGTTGGGTTTTATCAAATAAATTTCCCCCAAAAATGCGTTTTATACTCCAGTGCGACTTATATGTTTTTTTCCTTCTTTATTATGCATTTTCGGCAGGTACGACTTATACTCCGGAGCAACTTCTACTCCGAAAAATACGGTATAGTTGTGATTTCCCTCTGCATGAAAGTTTAAAATGAGCATATGTTAATGCAGTATTGAAGAAGAATGTTTAAATGTAGACACATAGAATCATCATACTGCTGTGATTATATGCATCAAGTGTTCATTCAAGGCTAAGGCAAAATAGCCAGATAAATATGGTGTATCGTGACATGGCCTAAAAATATCGAAATATTAATAAAAGGCCATATCGCCCAGCCCTAGTTAGAATGTGTTTTTTTTTTTTAAACATATCAACCGTCGTGTCTTTTGTGATTGTGAACGATAGAAAAATTCCCCTAAAAATTGCAGTTCCCCTTTAAATTCAAATGATTAGATTTAAGACTTTAAGTCTATGAGCATGAAGTGATGAAGCCTACTTGGATGAGAGGACAAACGTCTTCTAAGACAAAGTAAAGAGTCCAGTTGTGATGGATTGAATGCCCTGAGAATAAAATGATATGTGGATGTTGTGCTTACTTGGACTGTGATGAAGCTGTGAGGACTCAGGTGGTTTGTCTTCATGCTCTTCAGTCTTCACAGAGACAACAGTCAGTGGAAACTTGCTGAGATCAGCCTCCTCCTGCCCTAGAAGACACTCTTCCTCCTGAGTGATCCACACTTCCTCCTCTTCCTCTTTAATGTGAGGGAACTGTTGATCATCCTCTTCCTCTTTAATATGGGGGGGATGCTGAACATCTGTTGGGTAAACAAGTAAATAAAATTAATAGAGAATAGAAATAGTTTTGTATTGACACTGTTAACACAATGACATTATTTGTGTTCTTCCGTGTGTTGTGTTAAAAGTGTGTAGCAAAACAACTAATGAAAAACAAGGGAAATACCAACTTGTTTCCTAAAATTAATTCAAAAGTGGTACAGTGAGTACAAAAACAGACTTGGAAATTCGACGAGGGGCAATTTGAAAAGCTTTTATAAGTACGAGGCGGTATTGATGAAACATTCTTAACTTCACTGATGTAAAGTTTGTAAAAATTGATATAGTCATGAACATAACTTCAATATCATGGAAATAAAAAACATCTTATTCCAAAATCACTTTAAAAAAAACATTCATGGTATGTTTTTGTCATTATGCAAAATACGTTTTTGTAGTCATTTTGTTGGCTGGGCCAAAAGGAACTTTTAACAAAAAAATGTTTTACTATGTGCTGTTTTATGGAGTATCTCCATCAACAATTCTTCTTTAGGAATTGGAGACCATCTACGACACGCTGAAGGAAAGTCAGTCACCTTTATGCTCTCTTAATAATTCAAGTGTTGACTACTTTGGTTATTGAACATAAATGTTTACTTTCACTTATTGTTGCATGTAAGTCAGAATCAGGAAGTGAAATTATTATTATTATTACTTTAATTAGATTTGATTACAGCATAAAATGTATTTGGTAACTGTGTGAGTTTTGTGTAAACATGTTGATACAGGTTTACATCTTCTTGGGGACTGGAACACAGATATCTCCTTTTTTTTTCTTTGTCATGAAAAAGGGACGTTTTTATCATGAAAAAGGGAGGTTTTTGTGGTTGGTGCACTAATTGTAAGTGTATATTGTGTTTTTTGTGTTGATTTAATAAAAATATTATTATTATTGTTTTTTTTGTTTTTTTTTTATAAAAATGAATAAAATAAATTTCACCGGCCCGGTACCAATCGGGCCACGGCCCGGTGGTTGGGGACCACTGGCGTAAGTGATCATTCCATCATTTTCTGTACCTTTCAAGAACATAGAACCAAGGCTGTTGGCCACAAAACAAGCAAAGCTACAATCCTCAAGACCTAGACTAGCAAGGCTTTCAATGACAAACTGGCATATTAATACTCGCCCCTGTTACTTGCAAGTACTTAGGTCTGTGGGTCAATTCCTAACCTCAGAAAAGTAGATAACTTCATAGTCAAAGTGGTTGACAATATTATAACAAACAAAAATTTGATTACCTATCTTGGCTGCATCGTAGAGACTAATCTCTCCAGTGAAAAAATGACTACTAAGGTAGTCAAAGAATCAACCGACAAATTCTGTTCTAACCAGCGTTGTCCCGATACCAATATTTTGGTACCGGGACCTGTACCAATATGTATTTCGATACTTTTCTAAATAAAAGTAACCACAAAAAACTGCATTATTGGCTTTATTCAAACAAAACAATCTTAGGGTACATTAAATATATGTTTCTTATTACAAGTTTGTCCTTAAATAAAATAGTGAACATACTGGACAACTTGTCTTTTAGTAGTAAGTAAGCAAACAAAGGCTCCTAATTCAGTCTGCTGACATATGCAGTAACATATTGTGTCATTTATATTCTATTATTTTGTCAAAATTATTAAGGACAAGTGGTAGAAAATTGATTATTAATCTACTTGTTCATTTACTGGTAATATCTGCTTATGTTCTCTTTTAACACGTGCTATCTACACTTCTGTTAAAATGTAATAATCACTGATTCTTAGAATAGAATAGAGTTGCATTGTCATTATTGTAGTGAACAGGTTCAAAGGACAACGAAATTGGAGCAGATCCCCAAAGGTGCATATACAATTTGGTGATATAAATAGTAAAAAAGATAGAAAATAAGAAGTTTATCTATATATATGTATATATATCCACACACATGCATATATGCATACATATGAATACACATACACATATAACATTATTGCACATTATAGTCCGAAAAAAATAAAAAGACATGACACATGAGGACATGATGGACACATTGTGCTCACTCAGTGCCTGTTTAATGCTACTATGGCTCTTGGGTAAAAGCTGTTTTTTAGTCTATTTGTGCCAGCTTTTAGCACCCCATAGCGTCTGCCCGAGAGTAGCAGTTCTAGGTGGCAGTGCCCGAGGTGGAATGAGTCTTTCAGGATGCTCTGTGCTTTCCTGAGACAGCGGGAGCTGTACAGGTCAGCCAGGGAGGAGAGGGGGCATCCGATGATCTTCTGGTCGGTCTTTATGACCCTCTGGAGCGCCGTTCTCTCTGCGGCCGTGCAGCTGCTGAACCACACGCAGATGCAGTAGGGCAGGATGCTCTCAATGGAGCACCGGTAGAAGGACACCAGCAGTTCCTGAGAGAGGTGGTTGTTCCTGAGTATTCTCAGACAGTGCAGTCTCTGGTGTGCCTTCTTGATGGTAGCCGTGGTGTTGGTGCTCCATAATAGGTCGTCGGCCAGGTGGACTCCCAGGAAGCGGAAGTCGAAGACCCTCTCCACGCTGTCACCGCTGATGATCAGGCTGAGATTAAATTTTTTTTCCTACCCCCTCCTTCCCTGTTTCTCCCTTTTTTTGTAAGGGGCGCCGGAAGTTGGCAGACCCGTCAGCGATTCTGTTCTGTCTCCCTGTAATGTTTGTCTGCTCTTGAATGGGATTGTGCGGAAAACCTTAATTTCTCCTCTGGGATGATGAAAGTATTTCTGATTTTGATTGTGTTTTTATTGGCCGTCTTCAAAAGTAATGATTTTTACGGTGCAATTTCTTAAATTTTGATTCGCCGAAAGTTAGTCACAAATACTGCCTCACTTCGCACTTCGACTACTTTACCGCGAGGGGGTTGTCAAAATAAAGACTTTAGAGAGACAAGAAAACTTTGCTAATTAGTACTAATAAACTAGATTGATTGAGACATTGCTGGACAGCAGAGAAGTAACTAAATCCAAATAAACTTTGAATATATTTTTTAAAGATATCTGGCTTGTATCTTAAGTAGAGATGTTAATCGCTGAGGATTTATCGATATGATACCCTAATCGATATTCCTTATCGATACCAGTATTTATCGGTACTATTTTTGGAAATAAAAAAGGCATTTTAAATAGCATTCCTATTAGCACAAGAGGTTGAACACCTCCAACATGATGTTCTGTAACATCTCAGAGCAGGGAAGTCTTTTATCAACAGCTGTTTATTTGAAGTCTTATAGAAGTCAACTATGTGTGCAGTGCAAGGTGAAATGCAGTTATGTCATCTTCTTGTCAATAACACACACATCAAACTTTTGTTGCTCCCTTATTTGTCATTAATCAAAGGTGATTGTAATGTGTAGCAGCGGCAGCTGAATTCAATGTGACAACGTGTCATAGTTACCTCAGTCAGCTCGAATTAAAAATACAAAAAGTTGTGACGTTAGTCCAGACTCTTCACGGTCCTCATAGACAACATAATTAGGAACCAGTACTAAAAAAATGGTACTTGGTCTCTTATCTTCACCACTAAACCTTTGAAATATGCTGACATATGTGCTGCTAAAGGTAAATAAACAGTAGCCATATTGAATGTTTGCCTTCATTTGACCACGTGAGGTAAGGACGACGGCCTCTAGGTCACATGGTTACACCCCAGAAATTACACTGTTGATGATTGTTTTTTAAATGGTGGTGGTAAAAAGCAAATATATCTCCATCTTTTATCATAAATGATGATTGTTTTTTAAATGGTGGTGGTAAAAAGCAAATATATTTCCATCTTTTATCATAAATGTGGCCCGCAGATGAACATGTGTCACAAACATTGTATTAGATGATATGTGGATGTTGTGCTTACTTGGACTGTGATGAAGCTGTGAGGACTCAGGTGGTTTGTCTTCATGCTCTTCAGTCTTCACAGAGACAACAGTCAGTGGAAACTTGCTGAGATCAGCCTCCTCCTGCCCTACAGGACACTCTCCCTCCTCTTCCTCTTTAAAATAGGGGGTCTGTGGATCCTCTTTCTCCCCTTTAAAATGTGAGGGCTTTGGATCTTTTAAAGTCAAACTGTCCCCCTGCAGATGAGGGAGACATTCTTCTTGGTGCCCAATCAGCTGATGGATGTCTACAGGACACAAACAAAACACATTTTAACTCCTACAGGACTGTCTCAACATTGTGATAAAGTCCTTTATTTTATGTAATGCAACTAGAAATATGAAAATGTCATACAATCTGGATTCATTAATCACCAACTGAAATATTGCAAGCCTTTTATTATTTTAATATTGCTAATTATGGCATCCATCCATCCATCCATCCATTTTCTACCACTTATTCCCTTCTGGCGCCTACAGTTTAAGAAATATCAAAAATCCTATCTCAAAAAATTTGAATATTTCACCAGACCAAGTAAAAAAAAAGAATAATAACAGCAAAACAAAATCCGACATTTAAAATGTCAATTAATGGACTCAGTACTTGGTTGGGAATCCTTTTGCACGGATTACTGCATCAATGCGGCGTGGGATGGAGGCAATCAGCCTGTGGCTTTGCTGAGGTGTTACGGATGTCCAGGATGCTTCAATAGCGGCCTTTAGCTCATTTGCATTATTGGGTCTGGTGTCTTTCAGCTTCTTCTTCACAATACCCCACAAATTCTCTATGGGGTTCAGTTCAGTGGAGCTGGCAGGCCAATCGAGGACAGTAATGCCATGGTCGGTACACCAGTTACTGGTGGTTTTGGCACTGTGGGCAGGTGGAAGATCATGCTGGAAAATTAAATCATCATCTCCATAGAGCTTTTCAACAGATAGAAGCATGTAGTGCTCTAAAATCTCTTGGTATACAGCTCAATTAACTGTGGACTTGATGAAACACAGTGGACCAACACCAGCAGCTGACATGGCTCCCCAAACCATTGCCGACTGTGGGAACTTCACACTGGATTTCAAGCAACTTGAATTTTGCTCCTCTCCAGCCTGCCTCCAGACTCTAGCGCCTTGACTTCCAAATGAAATACAAAACTTGCTTTCGTCTGAAAACAGGACTCTGGACCACTCTGCAACTGTCCAGTGCTTCTTTTCCATAGCCCAAGTCATAAGCTTCTTCCGTTGTCTTGAGTTCAGGAGTGGCTTGACCATTGGGATACGGCTATTGTAGCTGTATCTGTTGAAAAGCTGTATGGATATGATGATATGATTACAGTTGGTACAAAATGCGGCTGCTAGACTTTTGACAAGAACAAGAAAGTTTGATCACATTACGCCTGTACTGGCTCACCTGCACTGGCTTCCTGTGCACTTAAGATGTGACTTTAAGGTTTTACTACTTACGTATAAAATACTACACGGTCTAGCTCCATCTTATCTTGCCGATTGTATTGTACCATATGTCCCGGCAAGAAATCTGCGTTCAAAGGACTCCGGCTTATTAGTGATTCCCAAAGCCCAAAAAAAGTCTGCGGGCTATAGAGCATTTTCCGTTCGGGCTCCAGTACTCTGGAATACCCTCCCGGTAACAGTTCGCGATGCCACCTCAGTAGAAGCATTTAAGTCTCACCTTAAAACTCATTTGTATACTCTAGCCTTTAAATAGACTCCCTTTTTAGACCAGTTGATCTGCCGTTTCTTTTCTTTTTCTTCTATGTCCCACTCTCCCGTGTGGAGGGGGTCCGGTCCGATCCGGTGGCCATGTACTGCTCGCCTGTGTATCGGCTGGGGACATCTCTGCGCTGCTGGTCCGCCTACGCTTGGGATGGTTTCCTGCTGGCTCCGCTGTGAACGGGACTCTCGCTGCTGTGTCTTGGATCCTCTTTGGACTGGACTCTCGCGACTGTGTTGGATCCATTGTGGATTGAACTTTCACAGTATCATGTTAGATCCGCTCGACATCCATTGCTTTCCTCCTCTCTAAGTTTCTCATAGTCACCATTGTCACTGACGTCCCACTGGGTCATTATTGTCACCAATGTCCCACTGGGTGGGAGTTTTCCTTGCCCTTATGTGGGCCTACCGAGGATGTCGTGGTGGTTTGTGCAGCTCTTTGAGACACTAGTGATTTAGGGCTATATAAGTAAACATTGATTGATTGATTGAGCAGCAGCGTTGGCCGTGCCCGGGAATATTTTTATGGTGATTTAAAGGCCTACTGAAATGAGATTTTCTTATTTAAACGGGGATAGCAGGTCCATTCTATGTGTCATACTTGATCATTTTGCGATATTGCCATATTTTTGCTGAAAGGATTTAGTAGAGAAAATCCACGATAAAGGTTGCAACTGTCGGTGTTAAGAGAAAAGCCCTGCCTCTACTGGAAGTCGTAGACGATGACGTTGCAAGTGTGGGGGCTCCTCACATATTCACATTGATTTTAATGGGAGCCTCCATCAAAAAGTGCTATTCGGACCGAGAAAACGACAATTTCCCCAGTAATTTGAGCGAGGATGAAAGGTTTGTGTTTGAGGATTTTGATAACGACGGACTAGAAAAAAAAACATATTTTTAAACACATTTACTAGGATAATTCTGGGAAATCCCTTATCTTTCTGTTGTGTTGCTGGGGTTTTAGTGAGTTTAATATTACCTGATAGTCGGAGGTTTACGTCCACGGGTGTCTTAACGCCAATGTCTCAGGGAAGTTGACGGCAGCTTCATAGACAGCCCAAGATCAGCTTTTCTCCGGTAAGAAGCGACTTTTTAACCACAAATTTCTCACCAAAACCTGCTGGTTGACATTTGGTCTGGATTAATGTCCGATTGACCGCTGTGATCCATCGTAAATTTTCACTTATGGGAATTTTAAACAAGGAATCACCGTTTGTTTGTGTGGCTAAAGGCTAAAGCTTCCCAACTCCATCTTTCTACTGTGACTTCTCCAATATTACTTTGACAAATTGCAAAAGATTCAGCAACACAGATCTCCAAAATACTGTGTAATTATGCAGTTAAAGCAGACGACTTTTAGCTGTGTGTGTGCGTAGCGCTCATACTTCCTAAAAACGCGTGACGTCTTGCGTACAGGTCATCATTACACAACGTTTCCAAGACGAAACTCCCGGGAAATTTAAAATTGTAATTTAGTAAACTGAAAAAGCCGTATTGGCATGTGTTGCAATGTTAATATTTCATCATTGATATATAAACTATCAGACTGCGTGGTGGGTAGTAGTGGGTTTCAGTAGGGCTTTAACACCCAATTTCAACTCTTGATGCTGAGTGCCAATCAGGGAAGTAATGGGTCCCGTTCTTATAGTCTTTGGTATGACTCAGTCAGGGTTTGAACTCACAACCTACCGATCTCAGGGCGGACACTCTAACCACTAGGCCACTGAGTAGGTGGATGTAGTCGGTGTTGTAGTAGGTTAATGGCTGCACCAATATGAAGAAAATAACAGGTCAGTATAGCTTTTACACACATATATAACTTGTCAAACCTGCCAGCTAGCAGGCTAGGTTTAGTGTCAGTTACCATGGTAACTGACTCTGACTTTGTCTCACCTCTCTTATTTTTGGAGGTAAAACTCTCAAGCTTTACATACTCAGGACTTTGCACTTAACCTGCTCTCTGGAATATTCCCCCGGTGACTGTGTGAGTTTTGTGTAAACATGTTGATACACTTTGTTACAAACTGAGAGGAACTTCAACCTCTCATGAATATTGTGTGTCTGACACTGTCTCGTTTTTATGAACAATGTAAAACAATCAGGGCATCATCTTCACATGACAATTCCTCTTAATATAGAAAATCTATTTAAGAATAGTGTTAATAATAAATATAAAGTTAGTAAAGATGTGAGAGTAAGAAGTAAACAAACCTGTTCTGTGTAACACAACTTGATGTTTTTGTTGTCGCTCCTTCTCCTCTTTTGTTGGACAAAGTTCCTCCTCGTACTCTGCTATCATTCTTTCGCACATTTTCACACAATCACAACACTTTACACTCACACTTAATCTCTGCTTAGCGATGTGTTTTGATCACTTCTGCCTCTCTTTGGGAGCAGCTAACATGCTATGCTAACTGGCAAGCTAAGCTAGTTCGAGAAGCTCAGACTAATATAACCGGATGCAAACAGGTATTAACGATGTTTACTCTATTTAATAGAGTCTAATAAAGGACATGTATGTGTACATGGAGGCACAGATTAAGAACACTGAACTGTGACGACTGCAATAACGTTCTCAGCGTCAGACGCCATCTTGCTTTATCCTCGCCGTGTTTGGTTCGCGCGCAGTGTTGTCAGATCTCGCGAGAGAAACAAGTAACCAGATCTTTTCCAAATCTACGAGAGAAAAAAGTTAAACCAGCTTTCCACCCCCGGTAAACCTATTTTACTATGTAATAATTATCCATTAATTCATCCATTTTCTACCACTTATTCCCTTTGGGGTCGCGGGGGGCGCTGGTGCCTATCTCAGCTACAATTGGGCGGAGGGCGGTGTATACCCTGGACAAGTCGCCACCTCATCGTAGGGCCATATGTACTAATTACTTATTCTGAAAATAAAAGTAAACTTCTCCATTTCAAATTTTCAAAACAAAGACATAAAACTTATTTACGTAAAAATATTCAAATATTTAACAATGTATTGAAACAACAGTATGCATAAGGAAAGAAAAAAGAAACTAAATAAATATCACACTCATGATTTTATTTTTGTCTTTGATGTTAATCGTTTTTATAATGTATTTTAGAATGTACAACACACACACACACACACACACACACACACACACACACACACACACACACACACACACACACACACACACACAAACACTTATAATGACAGAATTTAACAACAAATATTTGATTTACATTTTCCTAGTAGACATAACAGTTTGACAGCATTCTCCAATGGAACATTCTGGAGAAACATCCTTGATGAATTTGGATATAAATGAGTTACATAGGTAAACTTTTTGAATCATTTAACTTCATTTGTGATGATTTATGTCCAGGATGTCGTGGTGGTTTGTGCAGCCCTTTGAGACACTAGTGATTTAGGGCTATATAAGTAAACATTGATTGATTGATTATGCTCAGTCCATTTTTTCCAAATGAATTTGAGGGAAGTTGTCAACAACTTGCTGCCACCTTGTGGTTTGTATTGTCAGTTTTCCTTTTTTGGTGCAGTTGACCTTGTTCTTACATTTCTCCTTCTTTCGAGAGTTCCTGTGTTGCCCTTGTGGGCAGAGTTGTGGGACCCTGGTGCTACTTAAGCAGCACCTTGACAGCTGGATGGCACTCTGTGATTCCACTGCACGTCAGTTGATTCCATGCTGTGAGTATTTTGCTACCTTGGCCATTCCCAGTGCCATCCATCTTGGTGTTGTTTTGTAGTGTGCACGTCTTGTTAATTCCAAATCAAGTTGAGTTTATTTTTGTATGAAAGTAGTTTTTGTTTTTCCACAATGCACATTTTTTCTTCTCTCTTTCACACCATCGCTTTTTGTTACTTCCAGTTTGGATTGTTTTTGTGAGTAGGTTTCCGCAGTAAAAGAAGCGTTTTACTCAGCGTCCTGCGCATTATAGGGTTCATCTTTACTGTGTTGAACAGCACTCTGACAGGAGTTTCTCCAAAACACAACACCCTTTGGCGGACAAGTTTGTGATTAAAGGCTATACATATAAAATGAGAGGGACAAGTGGTAGAAAAAAATGGATGGATGTACATTATTGACTTTTCCCTAACATTCAAAACGTTTCCATGTTTTCTGAAATTGATTATGTTTGAGGGATTCTAATAGAGGGAACAAATCATGAACAACTTTAAAAAACAATTGTCATGTGTAGTTTTTTAATAAAAAAATGTAGATTATTAAAAACAAAATTATCCTTCACAACCTTCCACATATAATGTTGCCATTTTTTCTAATCTACATATTGCATAAAGGGGACATACATATACAACAAAATTCACATTACAAAAGAGTAATAAAGGTAATTAAAGGAATGGATTATTGAGACCCAACAAATGATTCATAAACTCACACATTTTAAAAGTATATGATTTTGTATAAAACACAGCTAATCAAATGATGTACAAAGTAAATAATTTGCGTCCAGAAGTGGTCCAGAAGATGTTTCAGATGTGAACCAGTAAATATGAACTAAGAGAGATGTATGTGTACTCAAAAGCAAAGGTATGAACACATGTAAAACAAATACATACATCATATAAAGTTAATTTATAACATCATTAATAATTAAAAATTATTTCTGAATATCTTTATACACATAAAAAATATTTGTAACATGTTTTGTCCTGTTTATTCTCACCTTTAAAGTCAAAGTATTGTATTCCTTTTTAAATAAAAGTACACAATGTATATTAAAACATGTACCTGACTGAAAAAAGCAAAAATCTATATCTAATCTATAAATGTTAGACCCTATGTGCTGATGTTGTTAGAAAGTCTAAATTAAAGTTTTGACAGTTTATTTCAAATCCTACAGTTTCATTTGCTGCTGCTTTTCTCACCAGCACACTTGTGTTTCTTACACTGGTACTTATAAGAGAATCTTTCACCACACACACTGCAACTCAACACATTCTCTCCAGTGTGTGTAATCATGTGTCTTTTCAAAGTGCTTCTTTGTAAAAAAGCTTTACCACATTCTGAGCAGGAGAAAGTTTTTTCTCCAGTGTGTGTACTCATGTGTTTTTTGAAATGGTCCCTCCGAGTAAAATCTTTACCACAGATTGAACATGAAAATGGTTGTTCTCCAGTGTGTATTCTCATGTGTTTTTTGAAATGGTCCGTCCGAGTAAAATCTTTACCACAGATTGAACATGAAAAAGGTTGTTCTCCAGTGTGTATTCTCATGTGTGCTTTGAAATGGTGCTTTTGAGTAAAATCTTTACCGCAGATTGAACACGAAAAAGGTTTTTCTCCAGTGTGTGTTCTCATGTGTCTTTTCAAATGTTGACTATGAGTAAAATCTTTACCGCAGATTGAACATAAAAATGGTTTTTCTCCAGTGTGTGTTCTCATGTGTTCTTTTAAAGTTAGATTTCTAACAAAACTTTTACCACATTCTGTGCAGGTAAAAGGGTTTTCTCCAGTGTGTATTCTCATGTGTATTTCCAAATGCTCCCTTCGAGTAAAATCTTTACCGCAGATTGAACATGAAAAAGGTTTTTCTCCAGTGTGTGTTCTCATGTGTGCTTTTAAACTTTGATTTTTTACATAACTTTTACCACATTCTGAGCAGGGAAAAGGCTTTTCTCCAGTGTGCATTCTCATGTGTATTTTCAAATCATGCTTAAGAGTAAAATTTTTACCGCAGATTGAACATGAAAAAGGTTTTTCTCCAGTGTGTGTTGTCATGTGTCTTTTCAAAAAACCACTTTGTACAAAACCTTTACCGCAGATTGAGCATGAAAACGGTTTTTCTCCAGTGTGTGTTCTCATGTGTCTGTTCAAATCACTAGGATATTTAAACGTTTTGTCACAATGAGAACACTTGAAGTGAGTGTTGTCAGTCTGACATGTCTTATCATCTTTAGAGTCTTCATCATCAGTGTCAGGAGAGTGTGACGTTGTGTCCTCACTATCTGATAGTGGAGCTAAGAGCTTGTCTGCTTGTGATCCTCCACAGTGGTCTCCATCAGCTTCTGTTGTCATGTGTTGTGTTGAGCTGCTGCTTGGAGGCCCCCCCCCTCCCCTCTCCTCACTTTCACCTTTGACCTCCTCATCTTCACTCTTCACAGGGACACCAGTCACTGGCATCTTGGTGACATCAACCTCCTCCAGTCCTTCAAGATGCTCTCTCTGCTGACTGATGCGGTTTTCCTCCTCTTCCTCTTTAATGTGAGGGATAAGTGGGTCCTCTTCTTTGTCCTTGATGTGAGAGGTCAGTGGATCCATCGCTTCTTCTTTAAAATGGGGTGTCAGTGGTTCTTCCGCTTCCTTTTTAAAATGGGGGATTAGTGGGTATTCCTCTTCCTTCTTAATGTGGGAGGGCTGTGGCTCCTCCGTCCACATCCTGAAGCTCCACTTCTGTTGCTCAGTGTGACGATGTTCTTCACAGACGTCTGCAAGACAAACACACCATCTCTGCTCAGTCACACAATGCATTCAGTACTTTTACATGCACTTAGGAAAAACAAGTTATCGTAGGAACTGTCTTGAAATCTCAGTAACCACAAACACGCTGCTCTTTACAACATTATTAACAGGAAAAGAAAAACAAACCAGGACGACAGGACTTTATACTATGGATAGACGATATGGTTTCAAATTTATTTTGCGATATATTATTTCATATAGTATTACTACAAACCCTGTTTCAATATAAGTTGGGAAATTGTGTTAGATGTAAATATAAACAGAATACAATGATTTGCAAATAATTTTCAACACAGTCAGTTGAATATGCTACAAAGACAACATATTTGATGTTCAAACTGATAAACTTTTCTTTTTTTTTTGCAACTAATCATTGACTTTAGAATTTGATGCCAGCAACACGGGACAAAAAAGTTGGGAAAGGTGGCAATAAATACTGATAAAGTTGAGGAATGCTCATCAAATACTAATTTGAAACATCCCACAGGTGTGCAGGCTAATTGGGAACAGGTGGGTGCCATAATTGGGTATAAAAACAGCTTCCCAAAAAATGCTTAGTCTTTCACAAGAAAGGATGGGGCGAGGTACACCCCTTTGTCCACAACTGCGTGAGCAAATAGTCAAACAGTTTAAGAACAACTTTTCTCTAAGTGCAATTGCATGAAATTTAGGGATTTCTTCAAAAGGTTCAGAGAATGTGGAGAAATCACCCCAGGGTAAGCGGCTTGACGGAAACCAACATTGAATGACCGTGACCTTTGATCCCTCAGACAGCACTGTATCAAAAACCGACATCAATCTCTAAACGATATCACCACATGGGCTCAGGAACACTTCAGAAAACCACTGTGACTAAATATGGTTTGTCGCTACATCTGTAAGTGCAAGTTAAAGCTCTACTATGCAAAGCGAAAGCCATTTATCAACAACATCCAGAAACGCTGCCGGCTTCTCTGGGCTTGAGATCATCTAAGATTGACTGATGCAAAGTGAAAAAGTGTTCTGTGGTCTGACGAGTCCACATTTCAAATGTGTCTGGGAAATATTCGACATCGTGTCATCCGGACCAAAGGGGAAGCGAACCATCCAGACTGTTTTCGACGCAAAGTTCTAAAGCCAGCATCTGTGAAGTGTGAAGTGAAGTGAATTATATTTATGTAGCGCTTTTCTCAAGTGACTCAAAGCGCTTTACATAGTGACACCCAATATCTAAGTTACATTTAAACCAGTGTGGGTGGCACTGGGAGCAGGTGGGTAAAGTGTCTTGCCCAAGGACACAACGGCAGTAACTAGGATGCCACAAGCGGGAATCGAACCTGCAACCCTCAAGTTGCTGGCACGGCCACCCTACCAACCGAGCTATGCCGCCCTGTGATGGTATGGGGGTGAATTAGTCCCCAAGGCATGGGTAACTTATACATCTGTGAAGGCACCATTAATGCTGAAAGGTACATACAGGTTTGGAACAACATATGCTGCCATCTAAGCGCCGTCTTTTTCATGGACGCCCATGCTTATTTCAGCAAGACAATGGCAAGCCACATTCAGCACGTGTGACAACAGCGTGGCTTCGTAAAAAAAGAATGCTGGTACTTTCCTGGCCCGCCTGCAGTCCAGACCTGTCTACCATCAAAAATGTGTGGCGCATTATGAAGCGTAAAATACAACAGCGGAGACTCCGGACTGTTGAACGACTGAAGCGCTACATAAAACAAGATTGGGAAAGAATTCCACTTTCAAAGCTTCAACAATTAGTTTCCTCATTTCTCAAACGTTTATAGAGTGTTGTTAAAAGAAAAGGTGAAGTAACACAGTGGTGAATATGCCCCTTCCTAACTAATTTGGCACTTGTTCCATCCATGAAATTCTAAGTTAATTATTATTTGCAAAAAAAAAATGAATTTTATGAGTTTGAACATCAAATATCTTGTCTTTGTAGTGCATTCAATTGAATATGGGTTGAAAAGGATTTGCAAATCATTGTATTCCGTATATATTTACATCTAACACAATTTCCCAACTCATATAGAAACAGGGTTTGTAATAGAACCATTTTAAAACAGACCCATTGCCTTATTGCTTGGCACTCAGCATCAAGGGTTGGGGGCTAAATCACCAAATGATTCTCGAGTGCGGCCTCCGCTGCCCTCACCTCCCAGGGGGTGAACTTGGGGTCGGGTCAAATGCAGAGGATAATTTCACCACACCTAGTGTGTGACTACCGCTGGGACCTTAACTTTAACTTACATAGGGACTGTGAATGATTCCAAAAAGTGCAGTTTCCCTTGAAATTAGAAAATATAACAACAAAATATAATGTGAAGTGAAGTTAATTATATTTATATAGCGCTTTTCTCTGGTGACTCAAAGCGCTTTACATAGTGAAACCCAATACCTAAGTTACATTTAAACCAATGTGGGGGGCACTGGGAGCAGGTGGGTAAAGTGTCTTGCCCAAGGACACAACTGCAGTGACTAGGATGACAGAAGCTCGGATCGAACACGGAACCCTCAAGTTGCTGGCACGGCCACTCTACCAACCGAGCTATACCTTCCCAAGTATCAAGAACATAATATATTAATAATAAAATGCCTCAAAGTAAATGTGATGAATTCATCGTAAAGGGGAACATTATCACCAAACCTATGCAAGCGTCAATATATACCCTGATGGTGCGGAAAAAAGACCATGTATTTTTTTAACCGATTTCTGAACTCTAAATGGGTGAATTTTGGCAGATTAAACGCCTTTCTGTTTATCGGTCTTTTAGCGATGACGTCAGAACGTGACGTCACCGAGGTAACACACCCGCCATTTTCATTTTCACATTACAAACACTTGGTCTCAGCTCTGTTATTTTCCGTTTTTTCGACTATTTTTTGGAACCTTGGAGACATCATGCCTCGTCGGTGTGTTGTCGGAGGGTGTAACAACACTAACAGGGAGGGATTCAAGTTGCACCACTGGCAAGAAATCTGCCGCCAGACCCCCATTGAATGTACCAGAGTGTCTGCACATTTGACCGGCGATGCTAAGACAGACATGGCACAAAGATGTATGGATAACCTGCAGATGCATTTGCAACGATTAAGTCAACGAAATCACAAAGGTGTGTTTTGTTGATGTTGTTGACTTATGTGCTAATCGGACATATTTGGTCACGGCATGACTGCCAGCCAATCGATGCTAAAATGCTTTGCTAATCGATGCTAACATGCTATTTACGCTAGCTGTATGTACATTTTAAACTAGATACCCACATTTAATGCGAAACAAACACTTACCAATCGACGGATTTAAGTTGCTCCAGTGTCACGAGATGCGAAAGTCCTGATCGTTTGGTCTGCACATTTTACCGGCGATGCTAATAAGGCAGCCATGCTATAGGCCACTTCATTAGGTACACCCACGCTATGGCCGAATAGCGTCAATAGCTATTCGCTCAATAGCTTCAATTTCTTCTTCAATTTCGTTTTCGCTATCTGCCTCTATACTCCGACCATCTGTTTCAATACATGCGTAATCTGTTGAATCACTTAACCCGCTGAAATCCGAGTCTGAATCCGAGCTAATGTCGCTATATCTTGCTGTGGTAACCGCCATGTTGTTTGCATTGGCAGCCCTGTATGACGTCACAGGGAAATGGATAGTGGTTTCGAAGATAGCGAAAATAAGGCACTTTAAAGCTTTATTTAGAGATATTCCGGGACCGGTAAAATTTTGAAAAAAAATTCAAAAAATACAACAAGCCACTGGGAACTGATTTTTATTGTTTTTAACCCTTTTGAAATTGTGATAATGTTCCCCTTTAATACTGTCCTTTTTGGGCTTTCCCTTTTAAAGGGCTAAGTCCTTGCAGGGTCTTTTGTCCTAATGACCGTCTGGTTCAAGTGAGGAGACTATAATTTAGGAAAACATTTTCTTTACAAATGGACTAGGATAAATCAGTAATTTTTACAAATAGCTAAATTTGGGATGTAATTAAGATAATGAAGGATAAAGTGATTAAGAAATGTTTAATATAGATTAGAATAGGCCGTGCAACTAATCATGTGTCCTGAGTTCCAGTTGAAACTGGGTGCAAGTTCATGCCCACGCACATACACTCTTATCGCCCACATTCTTGCCACCGTTCACGTGGCTTCTTGGCCGAGGTCTGAAGGACAACACCAGATATGAAGTCGGAGTCCAGGGAGAAAAAAAGCACCTGTCAATATCGCACAGAAGGAACCTTCCTGGTGTTACCTGACGGCACGACCACCAAGCTGCGACACCACCACAAAGGCTCCTCCATGCTCGTGCTCGTACCACCTGGCTTGGTAGGTTCGTACCCGCCTACCAAGCCAAAGACTTAGGTCCAATGACGAAACAGGGCATAGCTGCCGCTGATTGGACTGACACGCAAATACCACATTTTCAACACTCCCCGTTGTCGGTTAAAAACATAGCTATGGGCTGCACTTTGGACACACCTGCTGTAGGCTACGAAGAGCTAGCAGCTACACAACAGCTAAGCTAAAACAGCACATTTAAGCATATCAAATAATTATAGTTGCTCAATACGTACACAAAGTCTCCAAAACAGAAATCTGATAGAAAGTATCCAGTAACAAACGTGTCCGCAGCGTTCAACTTTCTGCTCCATGAGCTTGACTTAATGAATTATTGTGGCCACTAGGTTAAGTTAAGTTAAAGTTAAAGTACCAATGATTGTCACACACACACTAGGTGTGGTGAAATTTGTCCTCTGCATTTGACCCATCCCCTTGATCACCCCCTGGGAAGTGAGGGGAGCAGTGGGCAGCAGCGGTGCCGCTCCCTGGAGTCATTTATGGTGATTTAACCTTGTTGTGAAAGATTAAATCGAACAATTGCAAAATAACTGTCATCAGGTTGGTGTTTTTTATATATTTGTGTCAATAT
This sequence comes from Nerophis ophidion, assembly GCF_033978795.1. NCBI lineage: Eukaryota > Metazoa > Chordata > Actinopteri > Syngnathiformes > Syngnathidae > Nerophis > Nerophis ophidion. The sequence goes on from NC_084638.1 coordinate 17,204,077, forward strand.
GTATAAGCATCCTCAGCCTTCCTGGGAAGGTCTATTCAGGTGTACTGGAGAGGGGTTTATGCCGCATAGTCGAACCTTGGATTCAGGAGGAACAGTGTGGTTTTCGTCCTGGTCGTGGAACTGTGGACCAGCTCTATACTCTCGGCAGGGTCCTTGAGGATGCATGGGAGTTTGCCCAACCAGTCGACATGTGCTTTGTGGACTTGGAGAAGGTATTTGGCCATGTCCCCCGGGAAGTCCTGTGGGGAGTGCTCAGAGAGTATGGGGTATCGGACTGTCTGATTGTGGCAGTCCGCTTCTTATATGATCAGTGTCAGAGCTTGGTCCGCAGTTAAGTCGGACACTTTTCCAGTGAGGGTTGGACTCCGCCAAGGCGGTTCATAACTTTTATGGACAGAATTTCTAGGCGCAGTCAAGGGGATCCGGTTTGGTGGCTGCAGGATTAGGTCTCTGCTTTTTGCAGATGATGTGGTCCTGATGGTTTCAACTGGCCAGGATCTTCAGCTCTCACTGGATCGGTTCGCAGCCGAGTGTGAAGCAACTGGGATGGGAATCAGCACCTCCAAGTCCGAGTCCAAGGTTCTTGTCTGGAAAAGGGTGGAGTTCCCTGCCCCAAGTGGAGGAGTTCAAGTACCTAGGAGTCTTGTTCACGAGTGAGGGAAGAGAGAATTGTGAGTTTGACAGGCGGATCGGTTTGGCGCTGAGCCGGAAGGCAAAGCACTCATTTTACCGGTCGATCTACATTCCCATCCTCACCTATGGTCATGAGCTTTGGGTTATGACCGAAAGGACAAGATCAAGGGTACAAGCGGCCGAAATAAGGCTCTCCCTTAGAGATAGGGTGAGAAGCTCTGTCATCCGGGAGGAGCTCTAAGTAAAGCCGCTGCTCCTCCACATGGAGAGGAGCCAGATGAGGTGGTTAGGGCATTTGGTCAGGATGCCAGCCAAACGCCTCCCTAGGGAGGTGTTTAGGGCACGTCCGAACTGTAGGAGGCCACGGGGAAGACCCAGGACACGTTGGGTAGACTATGTCTCTCGGCTAGCCTGGGAACGCCTCGGTATCCCCCGGGAAGAACTGGACGAAGCGGCTGGGGAGAGGAAAGTCTGGGCTTCCCTGCTTAGGCTGCTGCCCCCGGGACCCAACATCGGCTAAGCAGAAGAAGATAGATGGATGGATGGATGTGTAATACAACTTGATGTTTCTTGAAAACAGCATCCAGTCGTTGATGTTGTCGCTCCTTCTCCTATTTTGTTGGACAAAATTCCTCCTTGTACTCTGCTATCGTTTTTTTATTTCTAACATCCCAAATATTTCTTTAACGGCAGAAGTTAGTCGCTGATTCACCAAGACTCACATCATTTGTAATGTAGACATGTTCACACAATAACAACACTTTACACTTACATTGGATCTCTGCTTTGATGTGTCGATCACTTCCGACTCTGTTTGTTAGCAGCTAACAAGCGGAGCTAACCAGCAGGCTCGGCTAGCACGTCAAAGTGCACTCAGACTAATGTATCCGCATACAAACAATTAATAACGACGTTTACGCTGTTAAACGACACACATGTGCACATGTACGTTGTAATTAAGACCTAGAAACCATAACAACCAAAACAACGTATTCTCCGCCAGACGCCATTTTGTTTTGCTCTTTCTCCTGTGTGACGTCTTCGTGGTGTTCTCAACTGCGGAACAAATTTTGGCCAAACACGTGTTTCACTGGGACAATAGTGAGTGGTGCACACTTCCTTCACCCAGCCACGGAAATAAAAAAGTCCCATTTAAGAGTTGCTGGTGTAACAATAGGAAGAATATATTCCACTCCTCTCTTCTACACACGCCTTATGAGGTAATATAAATTATATATGTTTATATTATTTCTGTTATTTACCTGATATGTTGTTCGAAGCTAACGTGCTAGCGTTAGCCCGCTAGCAGGCCTTTGTAGCAAATGCTAGCGTTTTTTTAGGAGTGTATTTTATATGTTCTCTATGAGAATTATATTGACTTATTTAATACTTTAACTGTTTTTTTGTTGTATATTACAGTCACGTTTAACATTATTAAATATTTGTCAGTAGAAAGGAACAAACGTCTCGTAATTTAAGTCTGGAATAAGTCACATGGTATAATAATAATAATAAATTTTAATTGGTACAGCGCCTTTCAAAGACGCTTTACATGATAAAAAATTAAAATTAAAATTATTATTAACCCAAAGGGATTAAGCTGTAGAAAATGGATGGATGGATTATTATGTCAGTGTAATATAATGTATTACACACACATTGCAGTGGTTTACGTAGCGCTGGTGCTAACTTTATCAGCAATAAATACAAATGATGTTGTTTGCACGCACTTCTATTACCCTGATGACATCCACCCATCCATTTTCTACCGCTTGTCCCTGTTTAGGTTTGCCGGGGGTGCTGGAGCTTATGTCAGCTGCATTCGGGCAGACATATCATGGAAATTAAATCAACTGATGTTTGTTATTACGAATACACTATTTACACAATTGTAAGCAATAATGCTCATTCAGTTAGCCAAAAATAGATATTTAATGAAATAAATGTTAAATATTAAAAATGGCTTTAATATACTGCACACAAATTGAACATGCATCAATATTTTGTTTGTAATCAAAGCATGAGATACACAATTATTCTAATATATATATGTATATGTGTGTGTGTGTGTGTGTGTGCGTGCGTGCGTGTAGGTGTGGGAAAAATCACAAGACTACTTCATCTCTACAGAACTGTTTCATGAGGGGTTCCCTCAATCATCAGGATATTTTTCTGATGATTGAGGGAACCCCTCATGAAACAGTTCTGTAGAGATGAAGTAGTCTTGTGATTTTTTCCCACACCTACATATTGCGCTCTACCACGGTATCAATTACTATTCTCAGGATAATCCAATCAAGACATATATATATATATATATATATATATATATATATATATATATATATATATATATATATGTATGTATATATATATATATATATATATATATATATATATATATATATATATATATATATATACACACACACATATATACATACAGTGGGGCAAAAAATGATTTAGTCAGCCACCGATTGTGCAAGTTCTCCCACTTAAAATGATGACAGAGGTATGTAATTTTCATCATAGGTACACTTCAATTGTGAGAGACAGAATGTGAAAAAAAAATCCAGGAATTCACATTGTAGGAATTTTAAATAATTTATTTGTAAATTATTGTAGAAAATAAGTATTTGGTCAACCATTCAAAGCTCTCACTGATGGAAGGATGTTTTGGCTCAAAATCTCACGATACATGCCCCATTCCTTCTTTCCTTAACACAGATTAATCGTCCTGTCCCCTTAGCATAAACACAGCCCCAAGCATGAGGTTTCCACCCCCATGCTTCACAGTAGGTATGGTGTTCTTGGGATGCAACTCAGTATTCTTCTTCCTCCAAACACGACGAGTTGAGTTCATACCAAAAAGTTATATTTTGGTTTCATCTGACCACATGACATTCTCCCAATCATCTGCTGTATCATCCATGTATCCATTTTGGTATAAACTCAACTTGTCGTGTTTGGAGGAAGAAGAATACAGAGTTGCATCCAAAGAACACCACACCTACTGTGAAGCATGGGGGTGGAAACATCATGCTTTGGGGCTGTTTTTATGCTAAGGGGACAGGACGACTGATCCGTGTTAAGAGAGAAAGAATGGGGCCATGTATCGTGAGATTTTGAGCCAAAACCTCCTTCCATCATTGAGAGCTTTAAATGGTTGACCAAATACTTATTATCCACCATAATTTACAAATAAATTCTTTAAAATTCCTACAATGTGAATTCCTGGATTTTTTTCACATTCTGTTTCTCACAGTTGAAGTGTACCTATGATGAAAATTACAGACCTCTGTCATCATTTTAAGTGGGAGAACTTGCAAAATAGGTGGCTGACTAAATACTTTTTTGCCCCACTGTGTGTATATATATATATATATATATATATATATATGTATATATATATATTTATACAGTGTGTGTGTATGTATGTATATATATGTATATATATATATATATATATATATATATATATATATATATATATATATATCCATCCATTTTCTACCGCTTATTCCCTTTTGGGGTCACGGGGGGCGCTGGCGCCTATCTCAGCTACAATATATATATATATATATATATGTTTTTTGGCAAGATGGCGGCGCCCGGACGGGCTGCGACACTGCGGTGCTCTTGCTAAAGATGGAACATTTGGCGGAAATGCCGGACAGTTCTGCAGACTTCATGGCTGGCTCGCATCGTGGTCACTCCGTGATCACGTACGACCGCCAGACACTTCTGGATATGGACATATTGGGCCGTTTTGGACTGATAGACGCGGGCGTGCTAAACATGCTAACTAGCATGGGGATACGTCGGCGGCTACATCCAGCGGCCTGTGAAGCAGCGGAGTCTAGTAGCAGCGGGGGCCGTCTACGGAGCAGACGCCAGCGGTGTGATCGGAAACGCGGATGTCGAGCGGGGCTAAAAACAAAGCAGAAGGCTAATCCCCACAGAACACCACTTCCCTCCACCCTGAAGACGGATTTAAATAAAGGATGCGAGACTACTGGTCTGGGTAAGGAGTCAGTTAAATTAGAACAAGTTTTTTCTGCTTTGAGTGTTTCAGAGTTGGACATGTGTTTTACTGAGGTGGCAAACTATGATGCGTGCAGTTTATCAAAGCAACAAACAAACAATCGGAAAATCCCCGTTACTGAGGTGGCTAACTATGATGCGTGCAGTTTATCAAAGCAACAAACAAACAATCGGAAAATCCCCGTTACTGAGGAGGCTAACCATGATGCGTGCAGTTTATCAAAGCAACAATCAAACAGTCGGAACATTCCCGTCGTATCAATTCCTAGATATGGTCGTAATTATACTGAATGCACTGGGCATAATAAACACAACATTATTAATATTGCTACTACGGATAATTTGATCAAAAATTCCCTAAAACAGCCCACTACCTATAATATAGGTTTTTTAAACATAAGATCATTGTCTCCCAAAACGTTGTTAGTTAATGATATCATCAGAGACAACAATCTTAACGTCATCGGTCTCAGTGAAACCTGGCTTAAACCAAACGACTTTTTTGCGCTAAATGAGGCATGTCCTTCTAACTTTACACATGCGCATATTGCCCGGCTGCTTAAAAGGGGTGGGGGGGTCGCACTACTATACAACGAAAACTTTAACCTTAGTCCTAACATAAATAATAAATATAAATCGTTTGAGGTGCTTACTATGAGGTCTGTCACACCGCTGCCTCTACACCTGGCTGTTATCTACCGCCCCCCAGGGCCCTGTTCGGACTTTATCAATGAATTCTCAGAGTTCGTTGCTGATCTAGTGACACACGCCGATAATATAATCATAATGGGGGACTTTAATATCCATATGAATACCCCATCGGACCCACCGTGCGTAGCGCTCCAGACTATAATTGATAGCTGTGGTCTCACACAAATAATAAATGAACCCACGCATCGCAACGGTAATACGATAGACCTAGTGCTTGTCAGGGGTATCACCATTTCCAAAGTTACGATACTCCCGTATACTAAAGTATTGTCCGATCATTACCTTATAAAATTTGAGGTTCAGACGCATGTTCGTCAAACTAATAATAATAATAACTGCTATAGCAGCCGCAACATTAATACGGCCACAACGACAACTCTTGCTGACCTACTGCCCTCGGTAATGGCACCATTCCCAAAGTATGTGGGCTCTATTGATAACCTCACTAACAACTTTAACGACGCCCTGCGCGAAACCATTGATAACATAGCACCGCTAAAGTTAAAAAAGGCTCCAAAAAAGCGCACCCCGTGGTTTACAGAAGAAACTAGAGCTCAGAAATTATTATGCAGAAAGCTGGAACGCAAATGGCGCACGACTAAACTTGAGGTGCACCATCAAGCATTTAGTGATGGTTTAATAACTTATAAACGCATGCTTACCTTAGCTAAAGCTAATTATTACTCAAATCTCATCCACCGTAATAAAAACGATCCTAAATTTTTGTTTAGTACGGTAGCATCACTAACCCAACAAGGGACTCCTTCCAGTAGCTCCACCCACTCAGCTGATGACTTTATGCAATTCTTTAGTAAGAAAATTGAAGTCATTAGAAAGGAGATTAAAGACAATGCGTCCCAGCTACAACGGGGTTCTATTAACACTGACACGATTGTATATACGGCGGATACTGCCCTCCAAAATAGTTTCTCTCGTTTTGAGGAAATAACATTAGAGGAATTGTTACAACGTGTAAATGGAATAAAACAAACAACATGTTTACTTGACCCTCTTCCTGGGAAACTGATCAAGGAGCTCTTTGTATTATTAGGTCCATCAGTGCTAAATATTATAAACTTATCACTTTCCTCGGGCACTGTTCCCCTAGCATTCAAAAAAGCGGTTATTCATCCTCTTCTTAAAAGACCTAACCTCGATCCTGACCTCATGGTAAACTACCGACCGGTGTCTCACCTTCCCTTTATTTCAAAAATCCTCGAAAAAATTGTTGCGGAGCAGTTAAATGAACACTTAGCGTCTAACAATCTATGTGAAACCTTTCAATCCGGTTTCAGGGCAAATCACTCGACGGAGACAGCCCTCGCAAAAATGACTAATGATCTATTGCTAACGATGGATTCTGATGCGTCATCTATGTTGCTGCTCCTCTCTCTTAGCGCTGCTTTCGATACCGTCGATCATAATATTTTATTAGAACGTATCAAAACACGAATTGGTATGTCAGACTTAGCCCTGTCTTGGTTTAACTCTTATCTTACTGATAGGATGCAGTGTGACTCCCATAACAATGTGACCTCGGACTACGTTAAGGTAACGTGTGGAGTTCCCCAGGGTTCGGTCCTTGGCCCTGCACTCTTCAGCATCTACATGCTGCCGCTAGGTGACATCATACGCAAATACGGTGTTAGCTTTCACTGTTATGCTGATGACACCCAACTCTACATGCCCCTAAAGCTGACCAGCACGCCGGATTGTAGTCAGCTGGAGGCGTGTCTTAATGAAATTAAACAATGGATGTCCGCTAACTTTTTGCAACTCAACGCCAAAAAAACGGAAATGCTGATTATCGGTCCTGCTAGACACCGAACTCTATTTAATAATACAACTCTAACATTTGACAACCAAACAATTAAACAAGGCGACACGGTAAAGAATCTGGGTATTATCTTCGACCCAACTCTCTCCTTTGAGGCACACATTAAAAGCGTTACTAAAACGGCCTTCTTTCATCTCCGTAATATCGCTAAAATTCGCTCCATTCTGTCCACTAAAGACGATGAGATCATTATCCATGCGTTTGTTACGTCTCGCCTCGACTACTGTAACGTATTATTTTCGGGTCTCCCCATGTCTAGCATTAAAAGATTACAGTTGGTACAAAATGCGGCTGCTAGACTTTTGACAAGAACAAGAAAGTTTGATCACATTACGCCTGTACTGGCTCACCTGCACTGGCTTCCTGTGCACTTAAGATGTGACTTTAAGGTTTTACTACTTACATATAAAATACTACACGGTCTAGCTCCATCCTATCTTGCCGATTGTATTGTACCATATGTCCCGGCAAGAAATCTGCGTTCAAAGGACTCCGGCTTATTAGTGATTCCCAAAGCCCAAAAAAAGTCTGCGGGCTATAGAGCGTTTTCCGTTCGGGCTCCAGTACTCTGGAATGCCCTCCCGGTAACAGTTCGAGATGCCACCTCAGTAGAAGCATTTAAGTCTCACCTTAAAACTCATTTGTATACTCTAGCCTTTAAATAGACTCCCTTTTTAGACCAGTTGATCTGCCGTTTCTTTTCTTTTTCTTCTATGTCCCACTCTCCCTTGTGGAGGGGGTCCGGTCCGATCCGGTGGCCATGTACTGCTTGCCTGTGTATCGGCTGGGGACATCTCTGCGCTGCTGATCCGCCTCCGCTTGTGATGGTTTCCTGCTGGCTCCGCTGTGAATAGGACTCTCGCTGCTGTGTTGGATCCGCCTTTGACTGGACTCTCGCGACCGTGTTGGATCCATTGTGGATTGAACTCTCACAGTATCATGTTAGACCCGCTCGACATCCATTGCTTTCCTCCTCTCTAAGGTTCTCATAGTCATCATTGTCACCGACGTCCCACTGGGTCATTATTGTCACCGATGTCCCACTGGGTGTGAGTTTTCCTTGCCCTTATGTGGGCCTACCAAGGATGTCGTGGTGGTTTGTGCAGCCCTTTGAGACACTAGTGATTTAGGGCTATATAAGTAAACATTGATTGATTGATTGATTGATATATATATATATATATATATATATATATATATTTGTATTTCATATGACAATCTATACAAACTGGAGGACAAATAACTTATACAGAAATAATATATACAAACTGGAGGGCAAATTATATATATATATATATATATAGTATTTTTAGCAGTGTAAACATAATTTCATGCATACATTTATACACTATCATTCGTGTGTGTGTGTTTTTGTGTGCGTGTACACATAAATACACACATATATGTAAACATTAGGTTAATGTGTGTAAATGCGTATGTGTATATAATTTTATTTGAATACAATATGTATTATTATAATTATGTCAGGTTCATACACTGATGACATCTATTAAACAAACAAGAATTAAGGAATCATGCAGACACAGAGTTAAATTTTTTTGCTCAATGAGGAGAGACGTTTGGGCTGAACTCTAGTTACAGATCCAAACTAGGCTCTAAACTCCAGCCCACGTGCTGCCTCTATTTATTTGGGAGGTCCCTGGTTACATCACTGACGCTGTCGCTGAGGGAAAGGAGTAATCTCAACAGCCCAAGTTAGACACAATATAAGACTATAAATGAAATGCAAATGTGCTGACACTCGTGATATCGCCCTGTCTCTGCTTTGCTTGCGTCCCGGTACTCGATGTTCGCCCTTGGCAGTCAGCAGGCCGATTCTGGAAACAAACACTGATACGAGACTACTGGCTTTGCACAGATAGAAAAAGTACAACTTCAGCACAAATGATAATAACTAAGGCAAAGGCCCTTAAGCAAACTACGTTTCTTTGACTCTCCTGCGCATGAATCATCTGGCGAGAGCATAGTGGTACCGTCTTGTAACGTCAAGTGTGCGAATTGTCGTGAAAGCACCTTTATGCATAAAAAAATACGAAGTGTTAATATTTCTCCTCCAGTTGGTAAATATTAATGTCTTATAAAACACATGTTTAATTAATTATTCAAGGATAAAATCGTATCGGTGCGCGAGAACCACTTTGCTGCTTCTCGTCCTCTTTTATTGTTAGTTAGCTTAGCTTTGTAGTTAGCTTAGCTTGTTAGCTGCTAAGAGAAAACACGCAGAAGTTATCAACTAGTATTAGAAAGAACGATAACAGAATACGAGGCAGAACTTTCTAGAACAAAAGAGGAGAACAATCAACTATTGGACGCTGTTTTCAAGAAACATCAAGTTCTGTTACACAGAACAGGTTTGTTTATTTCTTACTCTCACATCTTTACTAACTTTATATTTGATTGTTAACAATAAAATGACATGATGATGATGATGACGTATCTGTGCAAGTGAACAAATGAATCCACAAGGGACAACTCTTTCCACAGTAGACTACACACATCAGAAACATGAATCTTTGAAGCCTACAAACAATATATATGAAGAAGACTTTGGGATTAAAAGTGAAGATGCGAGGTGAAATAAGTACAAATGCAGCAATAAAAACAACCAACTCCACTCACGGTGGCTCTGAAGTTCAGTGATGTGTTGCTAACTTCAGCCTTGTTCTTCTTTGTTGATGTTTTGCAGTAGTTAACATCCATGATGTAACAATGCTGCTAATCTGCCAGAGTCCACATTTTCTAAACAAATGTATTCATTCATACCTTCAATTGGATAATAACATAAAAATAAATCAAATAGAAAAAAGGTGTGGAAAAATATACATATAAGACGTCCTCTGTTTAACAATGAGAAAATAGAATGAAATAGTAGCGACAAATATAACATTCAATAAATGCACACAGCTTAAAAAGGATCTACAGGACAACATATAATAGTAGAAGATGAGAAGCACTACATACATCAAATATACATGCATATTAAACATGCTGTGTTTTTTTTAAAGGACATTTAGCACAATCACTGTTTAAGTATTTTTAAATCCCTGCAGCTTCCATGACTGTTACACACTTGTGTTTACTGACCTGCTGCTTGAACCTGAATGTTTTATCACACACAGTGCAATGAAATGGTTTCTCTCCAGTGTGTGTTCTCATGTGTGTGGTCATGTGATAATTTCTGGAGAAACTCTTCTTACAAATAGAGCAAGTAAAAGGTTTCTCTCCAGAGTGTATTCTCATGTGTAACATAATTTCATACTTCGTGTTGAATCGTTTAGAACAAACTGAGCAAGCAAAAGGTTTCTCTCCAGTGTGTGTTCTCATGTGTTTGGTCATGTCAAGCTTTCTAGAGAAACTCTTCTGACAAACTGAGCAAATAAAAGGTTTCTCTCCAGTATGTACTCTCATGTGTTCTCTAAAATTAGTCTTCCGTCTAAATGATTTCCCACATTCAGAGCAGTCAAAGTGTTTGTTGTTAGTGTGATGTCTCGTATCACTTTTAGAGTCATTTTTACTCTCCAAAGGTTTTTGGATGTGGTCACTGTGATCAGAAGTGTCCGACATCATGTGGTCCATGTCTGACAGTGGACCAAAGATGCTGTCTGGTTCTGACTTTATATCTTCACAATGCTCTCCATCAGCTTCTGTGATGTGTTGACTTACAAGCTCCGCCCCTCTGTTCACCTCACTTTGACTGTGATGAAGCTGTAAGGACTGAGCTTCATTTTCATCATTAGCCTCCTCCAATCTTTGAAGCTGCTCCCACAGTTCCTCTTCTTCCTCTTTAATGTGGGAGGGGGCCTGTAGCTCCTTCTGTCCCACACTGGAGCTCCACGCCTGCTGCTTAGAGGGAATCACTTCGTGACTCTCTGCTGACACCTGCTGGACGTCTGCAGAACATAAAACACAAATGAGGTGTTACTGTATTGAAGTTTGCAGTATTCAAACTATTCCCATGTGAGGTAGGCCAAATAGACAGTGATGGGCAAGGGACCTGGAAAATGTAGTAAGCTAAGATACAAGTTACTCTCAATTAAATGTAGCTAAGCTATCCCTAGAGAATTGTAGCAAGCTACACTACACGCTACACTGCAAAAATAGCTCGCCACATCAAAGCTACATTAAACAGCATTTCTATGTGTAATATCAATGTTAATGTAACTGAGAGTGTACACATGGACCCAGTGAGAGAACAACGTGTCTTCAACTCATCACTGAACGTGTTCCACC